>NC_068992.1:62004653-62005693 GCF_001194135.2 Octopus bimaculoides
TATATATATATATATATATATATATATATATGTACACACATATACACCCCCACCATTTTAATAATATATAAAAAAAACACACTGTAACCAAAATGAATTAAAGAGGAAATTGTAAAGTTGCAATATCAACGGTTGGGTGCAGCGAATCAATTGAACACATGGATTCCCGATAAAAGATGATTGTCAGAGAGGAAAATTTGATTCCAACACAACTCTTGTATGAAGTCAGAATTACATGGATGCATGCCAATACACACACACACATATATACATATATACGTACACACACACACGCACACACAAGCACACACATGAATATTCAACACCATGTTAGTGATTAAGGATATTTCCTTTTGGTCGTAGCCTGTAGCTACTCTGAGTTTCACTGTAGGTATACACGGCCTTCAAGATGAATAGAAGTGAGCAATATATATATATACAAATAGTATGTGAGTATATGCATATATACGTACATGTATGTACATACCTACATCTACATGTATATCTGGGTACAGGACGTCACAACAAAAACGTGGACAAAATGAAAAACAGAACATAAACAAAGCACGGAAAACAAACAGGCCCCATAGAGAACATTTCCTTCATCAGCTGCCCCTATTCTAAACTAAGCGTATATATATATATATGGCACTCCGTCGGTTACGACGACGACGAGGGTTCCCGTTAATCTGATCAACAGAACAGCCTGCTCGTGAAATTAACGTGCAACTGGCTGAGCATTCCGCAGACACGTGTGCCCTTAACGTTGTTCTCGGGAAGATTCAGTGTGAAACAGGGTGTGACAAGACTGGACCTTTGGAATACAGGTACAACAGAAACAGGAAGAAAAAATGAGAGAAAGTTGTAGTGAAAGAATACAGTAAGATTCAACCCCAAAGCCGGAGCCTCGTGGAGATTTAGATGCTTTTGCTCAATAAACACTCACAATAAAACCGCGATAATATAAGAGCGTATAAAACATTTTTATACACAGAGAGGAGACCCTTGACAGGTCTCCTTACATGTTAGAAAGGGCAGTT
>NC_068992.1:62006063-62007973 GCF_001194135.2 Octopus bimaculoides
ATATATATGTATATATATGTATATATATATGTATACATGTGTGTATGTATGAATGTATATCCATATATGTATGTATTTTTGTGGTGCCAAAACATGAAAATGATCAATAGAGATCTGTTGAGAGTGCATCGAGTTTGGTATTTGTTAATTTATGTGCATATCGTGGGCATTGTTTCTCAAAGCATATAAGTTTTAAAACGGATCAAAGTGCTACAAATTATGTCTAACAGAAAAACTCCACAGTATCCGATACCCTAACCCAATCTTTAATAAAAAATAGCGAACTAACTTCGGCTTTCTTACACGTCCATAAATTTCTCCTCAAGAATTTCAAAGATCGTCTTGGAGCATGACAACAATCTGCCATCTACTGACAAATTCCGTTTACAATCATTCCAAATCTTTCAATCACCTTGATCACTCGGATGCTTATACGCACACGTACACACACACATACATACGTGTGTGTGTGTGTATACATATATATGTGTATATATATGTATGTGTATGTATATGTATGTATGTGTTTATGTACGTATGTACATATATATATGTATTTACATACATACATGCATTTATATATCTATCCATTTATATACATATACATACACACACACACACATATATATATGTATATACGTATACATTTATACGTACATATGTGTGTATATGTCTGTGCGTGTGTGTGTCTCTTCGTGATCAAAATCAGAATACATGAATACATGTCGATGCAAATATCACATTAAAAATGGTGCCAATTTATAAAAGACATTCAAGAGAAAGGCAGCTACATATAAAAATGTAGATTGAATACTGAAGACAATAATATATACATAGCTACATATGTATATAAATATACACACATGCATGCATATAAATATATATGTATACACACACATACATAAATATATATAAATACACACACATGCATACATATATACACATTTACGTACACATAAATACATACATTGAGCAAGGAATCTAAGACAGTACGTATATAGCAAACAAATTAGATTCCATCAACTAATTGAAATACATAACACTATACTGTTGTTGTTGGTGGTTCTCCGTCACTTGACTATGAAGATTCAATTGTTCATTCAACAAATTAATCTGGACCTGAATTAATGTGTAAACGGTTGAGTATTCCATAGACGCATGCATCTTTAATTCTCAGGTAAAAGCAACCTGACACAGTATATGACAAGGCTGTAGCTTTTGAATTACAAGTACAATTCATTCGACGGGCTTCTTTACCGTTTCTTTCGACTCAGTTTCAGTCGTGAGACTATGATAAAAGAAATTTGCCCAAGATATCACTCTGTGTGGTTAAACATATAATCTCGATGTTGCGATGCGAACAACTTCTTAACCATTGGCCACAACACATATACAATTATACATGCAATTATGCATGCATAAATACATACATGCAGACATACATACATACTATATAAATCATACAGAGATACATTCATACTTGAATACGTATTGTGGATTCAAGCAATCCGATAGCACTTATTAAAAAAAAGCAAAAGCTCCTTAATGTATCATTGTACAAACCGTATAGAATTTTTATTAATATACAAGAGAACAGGCTAATAAAAGTAAAAAGTCACAAATGACAGAGAAATATTTTGATGAACTTTTATTTAACAATAAGAAAACTCCTAATATCACGACAAATTGTTTCGTAACTCAAAAACATGTAAATAATTTACATTACCATATTTAATGATAAATAAATTACTTGCATGTCAGCATTAATGCAAAATGCAAATAAAATCGTTCAAGGCGGTGCCCCAAAATGGCCGCAGTAAAATGACTGAAACAAGGCATCAGCCTTAGGGCTGAAACATATAAAAGAATATAAGGATATATATATATATATATATATATATATATATATA
>NC_068992.1:62008334-62014232 GCF_001194135.2 Octopus bimaculoides
ATATATATATATATATATATATATATATATATATATATATATATATATATATACACACACACATACACATATTTGCCACCAAGCATGTGGCCGGTCAAGATTAACTCTTAACTAAAAAACGAAAGAGAACATATACATACATTTGTGCATACATAAATGTATGTACTTTTTGAATTACAAGTACTATCCACGCTACCTGTACATTAGGATAAAAGATACAACTTTATAATACTGTACAGTACAAGATACTGCCAAACAGTGCCGCGCAGTAAACGTCTCTGAATTTGATGTTCCTGCTCGTAACTTAGTGTGGATTTATAAGAGGTTCCAGAACATCAGTGTCCTGAAAGTCGAGGTTGTATCCGTATATTGATTTCTTCAAACAATATCTTAAATTCTATAGCTAAAAAGGATCTGTATAGATATATCAATATGTTTTCGTTAGATGAGTTGCTGACCTACTTTGACAGTGCATGTCAGAGTTTTCCATGTTTGCTGGTTAGAGTGTAGGTGTTTTGTGTCATTACTTCATTAGTTTCACGAAGGCATGTACAGAAATTGTCATTTGTACCTTTATCATAATATTCATCAACTATTTTCGTTAATTATAAGCCTGTTTTTAGCTTTAGTTTTTGTCTAATATTTGTTGAGTTGGAAACCTGTGGTCATTTATCCCCCTTTGCAAGTGACACATCCATATCCTACTTGGTCGTTTTAAATGCGATCTGTGTAAAACAAAATAAACTTGTTTTTGCTTGTTTGATTGTGATTTATTGGGGGGAAGTAACATATTTTCTGGCATACAAGTCGAATTTTTCAGACTGAAATTTACAGTCAAAAATAGGTAGGTCGACTCATACACCAAGATGGCTTTGGAGGACCCAAAATTCCATATGAGATGCAGCAGGATTTAGAAAGATAGTGATGATGTTTGAATGCTTACACTACATGTTTACACTTTATACTACGTCGACTTGTATGCCGGAAAATATTGTAATAATTTCTGTTTTCCGCAACTTGTTGCTTTTTTACCATTTTAATAGAAAAGGAATTAGTATCCTTGGCTGTTTAAAGGGATTTCTAGACTGGTGAGAGAAAGGGAGAGAGGATGGTACCTTCAAATTGGTGACCTGGTCCGAATGCTTGCAACAGGATGAACCCCGCTAAAGTCACCCAGAGTGCAAAGCGGTGGTGTTAAAACGGGTGAAAGATTAAGTAGAACATGGTAGAATTTGGACTCTGAATCCAGAGCCGTAAGAATTATCACAAGTGAAGCGGCCTGAAGTTTTTATGGTTTCAACAATCTATCGCACCGGAATGGTACTTGTTTGGCGTTGACACCCACCCGTACCAAAAATTAAAAGAAAATAAAGTGAAATTCACTTCAATGGAATTAGAACAGAGAAGGATGCAAAGAGCTGGAACAAATACAACAGGGAATTAAGTCTGAAGGTACACCGGCTCGGTACTACATTCTATTATCAAACTGGGAAAATAAGTGGTCTACCTTAGTGGGATTAGATATCAAAGTCCAGAGAGTCAGAATAAATATCGCGGTTCTTTGTTTTTCTTATCTTTTTTAGATTTTCTAACAACTTTGCCTGTTGCCGAAAATCTAAGGCTTTATACAATCTATTCCCCTAAATTTCTTAGCATTCAAAAGGTTTTCTAATAATTTTTCTCTGAATTTTCTAAAATACCGTCTTAATGTGGTTAAAATAATTTATTTTTTCAATAAGTTCTTTTCTTAAAATCAACAGCCGTTTTTCATCAAAATTTTCATCTTTTCACCACTTTCAACCATTATCATTTTTCAAAATTATTTTTGAATGTTTTTTTCAGCATTCACACAAATTTTTTCAAAGAATATTTTTTTATCAATCTTTCTAAAGTTTGCTTCCATATAAGGCATTCCTGGAATTTTCGTCCGTCCTTAAACGCCAATGCATACATTAAACAGTCGTTCTGTAACCCTAAACTAACATAAAATGGCCATGAGTTAAATTCAAGCCACTCCTCACAAATAAATTTATATTCACCATTCGACCCTCTTTTTTTCTCATCAATTTCTTTTATTCTTTCCTTTAATCTTTCGCTTTTTCCCTTCTTTTCTCTTTTCCTTATTCTAAACCATTTCTTCAGCTTGAAAAATTTCAATCGTTCGTTCTGAAAAGATGAGAATGATCGAAATATGTATGTATGTGTGCATGTGTGTGTGTGTGTGTGTGTGTGTGTGTGTGTGATTGTGTGTGTGTGTGTGTGTGTGTGATTGTGTGTGTGTGTATTCATATATGTAGACATATATACATACGTACATACATATAAACGTACATATACATATCCATGTATGCAGGTATATATGTGTGCATGTGAGTGTGTGTCTGCCTCTCTGTATATCTATACATATGTGTGTATGCATGTATGCATGTATGCATGTATGTGTGTGTACGTGTGCATGTGTGTGTGTGTGTGTGTGTGTGTGTGCGCGCATGTATGTATGTATGTATTCATAAGCACTAGTGTGTGTTTGCTCACACGTGTATTGGCGGAAATACATATTTGATAGCTTCAACGTGTACAGTTTTTTTTTCTAAATATTTGTGCGCAAATATTTCCTGTAAATATATGTATCTGCCTTTATTTCTCAGTCTGTAGAGACTCTGTCTGAACATTAATTCATCACCAATTCCTCCTCTACGCAAGAATAAGTATACAAGCGGAACTTTGCCGTCCTATGCAGCTACATACAATAAAATCTATAGTAAACCATGTTTACTTGCTTGTATGAAACTTGCATGTCCTACAAAAGCAATTTTATGTAAATGTTGTAATATAGTTTCATTGGCGCAGGTGTAGTTGTGTGGTAAGATGTTTGCATTCCAATTCGTTGTTTTAAGGTTCAGTCCCGCTGCGTGGTAGCACGAGAATATATCTTCTATTTTAGCTACGAACCCGACCAAGAACGTTCTAGTGGATTTGGTAGAGTGAAAGAAGGCCGTCATTTCGGCTTTAATTATATAAAAATATATAAATTCATTTTTAGTTGTCTCAACTTACTTCCAGTTGTATAGCACATCTGCTGAAGTTTAAATATGATAATTCCAGCCGGAAACCGGAATCGGTTTATAAATTTTGACGAAAATAGCTAACTAACAAAATAAATGAAAAAGAACCGAGTTGACAGGATCTTACCGTGTTAATTTCGTCTTCCACTTTAGGTACCCGGCTACAATATATAATGCTGATTTTAGGCGGTGAGCAGGCAGAATCGTTAGCACGCCGGGCGAAATGCTTAGTGGTATTTCGTCTGTCTTTACGTTCTGAGTTCAAATTCCCCAGAGGTTGACTTTGCCTTTCATTCTTTCGGAGTCGATTAAATAAGTAGCAGTTACGCACTGGGGTCGATGTAATCGACTTAATCCCTTTGTATGTCCTTGTTTGTCCCCTCTATATTTAGCTCTTTGTGGGCAATAAATAAATAAATATATAATGCTGATTTTAAATTTTGGCAATTTGAAGGAGAGGGGATAATCGGTTACCTCGATCCCAATGCTCACATTGTGCTTATTTTATCGACCTCGAAAAGATGCATGGCAAAGTCTACCTCGGCGGAATTTGACCTCAGAACGCAAAGAGCCGCCAGAAATGCCTCTAAAACGTTTGGCCGTCGTGCTGCGAATATATTTGATAATACTATAGTATTACGAGGCAGCTTCATATGACATTAATATGACAAGTTGTTTTGTATTAAGAGAGCAAAATTTCAGCATTATGACACTATGATGTATCTTAGAAGTATATTAGGTCATAAATATGATGTTACTATGATAATGCGCTATTATCATAGCATCGTCACCACTTCTATTACAAGAAGTAAATTACTGCCATTATCATCGACGCAGCAGCGCCGCCCGCCATTTCCACCACGACCACCACCACCACGACCACGACCACGACCACGACCACCACCACGACCACGACCACCACGACGACGACCACCACCACCATCGTCATCATCATCATCATCATCATGTTCAAAGTTACAACATCAATAACAGCTTCAACAAGACACAAAACAAAATTATGCAAAGATCAATATATATTACACACACACACACAACTATCGACACTATATACATACATATGTATAAATATGTCTATGCACATAAGTATGTATGTGTACAGACACACACTTATACACACGCACACACACACACAAGCGCACACTCACACATACACACAAGCAATCGATTTCTTCAACACGGGAAAAGGTATGGAAATTTGAGGAAAAAAAGTGATCGAACATTAATTTTATCGATTCCAAATCATAATTGATTAAATTATTTCCGGGTATAACTTTTGATTATTAACATATTTGGGGCGGGTGGGGTATTGTATGCAGGGAATTAAGGGGCTATTTTTGAAATGATGTTTATGAGTGTGTATATAGATGCAGGTGGTTTTACGTATTTGCATAGATATATATATACATATATATATATATATATATATATATATATATATATATATATATATATGCATATGTGCATATACGTGTGTGTGTGCGCGCGCGCGCGGATATAAGTATCAAAATCTAAATGCATTTTTCAACAAGGGACACATCTGGTATTTTGTGCTTAGACACGTATGCACACACACACACATATATAGATCAAGCAAATAAGTAATATGAGATATAGGTTCGAGGAATCATGCGGCTACCACAGTATGCTCTTCTTACGGACTTAGTTACCAGCCTACATAGTAATCATATGTACATTTAAAGATCACCTCCCACCACTTCGGTCACGAATGACCAAAGGATTGCATCTAAAAAGTTCCTCTCTGAGGTACAAATCCGGGTAAGATTATTTAATGGATAACCAGCAGTCTCTCATGCATACTTGTCTCCCCTCTCCACGCCACCGATGATGTTCAACGGAAAGGCAAAGGGGCCGATACAGCTTGGCACCAGTGACGTCGCTACGCATTTCTATAGCTGAGTGAAATAAGCAACGTGAAATAAAGTGCCTTGCTCAAGAACACAACACAGCACAGTCAGGAAATCGGATTCATATTCTCCCGATTGTATACCCGATGCTCTAACCATTGAGCTCTATACCTTCACACGCACATACACGCACATACACACATACACACTGACACGCACACACATGAAGGTATGCATATATGTATGTATATGCATACATTAATCTATTCATATATATCTGTAGTATGCTCATGTATGTCTAAGTATGTGCATGTGGTATGTGCATGTGGTATGTGCATGTATGTCTAAGTATGAATTTGCACATGCACAAGGACATACAGACACATACATGCAAACTCATACACGCATGAGTAGTTTTTCAAACAGGAGGCAAAGAACTCAGTACGTACAGTAGAGGATGTAGGTTCGAGGAATCGTGCGGCTATCACAGTATGCTCCTCTGTGAAGGGGCGTAATTGGATCAGGGGCCGAGACTTTTGTAACAAACTACATTTCTAAAACAGGCTTGAACCACTTATACCGCTTCACATCTTATAAATAGTATACATAAATAGATACACACACACATACACACACATCGATCTGTCTATAAATATTTATGTATGTATATATGGATGTATAAATCTATGTCTATATATATATTTGAATCTATCTGTGTTCATAAATCTCCAAGCACAAACATTCGAAGATTACTTAGAGACACAGAGCATTTTATAAGAACCAGCTTAGACCCGCGTCTCCGATGCAAGAAACTATTAGAAGCTTCTATGTATATGTGTGTGTTTGTGTGTGTGTTTGTGTGTATTTGTGTGTGTGTGTGTGTGTGTGGGAGTGTGTGTGTGTGTGTGTGTCTGTCTGTCTGTGTGTGTGTGTATGTCTGTATATAT
>NC_068992.1:62014953-62016343 GCF_001194135.2 Octopus bimaculoides
ATATATATATATATATATATGTGTGTGTGTGTGTGTGTATAAATTATTTATGTATGTGTGTGTGTGTGTATAATATTGAGTATATTATAGAAAGTATGGGCTATTTACGGAGTGCTCGTAGAGAGCCAAGGCGAAATAATACATAGTAGAGGAAAATATTGATGTGAATGAATATATATGATTCAATTACATTAATTGAATACCTTCATTTATGCGTTCGGGAATTTGGTTGACTGCTTAGGATTTGCGTTTTCATTTTCCTCTACTTTGTATTATATATGTGTATATATTTATGTGTGTATCTGTGCTTGCCTCCCTGCCATTACTTGACAACTGATGTTGGTGTGTTCATGTCCCCATAACTTTCCTGTTCGGCAAAAGAGACCGAAAGAATGTCCTGGGGTCGATTTCCTCGACTAAAACCCGGTGCTCCAGCATCGCCGCGGTCAAACGACTGAAACAAGTGAAAGAATAAAAGAATATGCACACAAGTTTGTTCATATATTCAAATATAGATGCACACCAAAAGAAATACACACATGCACACAATGCCCATACATACACAGTTATATATGGAATATCATATGCGTGCACGTATATATTAAAGGGAAATAAGTATTCACTTCGTAATGTTGTATCGATGAAGTTTGAACAGAAATTTGGAAGCCATTATGATGTAAAATGAGTATAGTTTTAACGAAGCATTTTCTTTTCATTAAATTTTGCCCGCAAACTCTTTTTTAAGAATTCCTATGGAACACAGAAAAGAAATGGGAAAGAAAAAAACATACAGTGATGGCACAAAAATATCAAGTATTGTTAATCGAGACTTTAGGCTAAAATGGAAAACGTCAGATTTGTACTATTATGTAAATGTTTCACGCCGATCAGCCATTGCTGCGTTTACTCGCTTACACTTCATAGTTGTGTTTGTGAATCGTAGCAGATGCATCCATGTTGTTTTTTGTCTTCACTTTTCATTTTACCACCCTGCAACAAAAGGACAATGCAAACAGCATATCGACTAAAATCCATTTTTTTTTCCGAAATAATATTCCTCACAGATGTCCAGAGTAATCAGTCGTTCGGATATCTAATCACATATACACATTAGCTTATTATCATCCGGCTATATAAAAATCATACTGAAAAAATGCCGAAAATAAAGAAAAGAAGAAAAGAAAAATAGCTATGTGATGTTATTGTGAAGAAATTTGTGAATGAAGTTTCATAGAAATTAGGTTATAACAATGCAGTTTGGATAAAGCAGACATTTAAAAAAAATATATTTTAATTAAATTTTAATTTCATATTGGGGAGCTTTTTAAAAGATTGAGAGAGAAAGAGAGAGAGAGAGAGAGAGAGAGAGAGAGAGAGAGAGAGAGAGAGA
>NC_068992.1:62016834-62021404 GCF_001194135.2 Octopus bimaculoides
TATATATATATATATATATATATATATATATATATATATATATATATGTATGTATGTATGTATGTATGTATGTATGTATGTGTAGGTGTGTGTATGCGTGCGCGCACACACACGCATACACAAACAAACGCATCGAAATTGTGATGGCTTTTGATCGATAGCTGATGAGGAACGAGCGTGTCTACTTCCTTTGTATGTTTTTCCCTTCTTCGCATGTTTCGTCGTCGACCTCATATGTCACATATACTCTCTCTCACACACACAAACACATACACACACATGCACACACATGCACTATCATATATATAAATATATACTGTGTCCATATATCAATATTGAAATATATTCATGGTTAAATTTTAAAAAGTACTTTTTCCCTTTTTTTAAAAAAAACTTTTGTTTATTTAGAAAAATATTAGCATTTATTGATAGGAAATGTTGATATTAAATATCATACACTATACAACAGTTCGAATATACACTTTCACACATGCATTCATACCAATCCACGCTTATATTACCACAAAAACACCCAATGTATATAAAAATACACCTGCGATTTCATTAAAATGAACACAGACACCACACACACACACACACACACACACACACAGAGTCATACACACTCACATACAAACAACTCGAAATCGCACAGAAAAGCACGTACACATATACGCATACACATCTCTTATAATATAACATATAAATATGCAATAACGAGGAAGCTTCTATAGAGTTACAGAAGATGCTAGAAAAAGCAACCAAACTTTACCAAATTTCATGCTACGAATTCAATAATCTTAGATATACAACGTCTAAAAATAAGATGTGATGATGACGCCTGGAACATTTTTGATCTTAAGATTACTTGGTGACTGTTGACCTAAGGCTATAGAACAGCGGCAATGATAACGAAATCCTATATAGACACGTGCACATCTCCTTATGCATTACATAAGTATATACAGATATACACATTATGTATATACATATATACTGGTTGCGATTAGATTTCGAATAATGTCATCGCTTGACTTTTCGCTTAAACATAAGCAGTGCTGACGTAGCACATATACATACATACATTGCCCTGCAGATATAAATATCTCTTTGAAAATCAAAGATAAATAGGATATCTATGTACAACTGCTTCGAAATCTCCAGCTTCTATACTCAGATTATGAATTCATATTCATACCAATAATTATTGGGGCACTAGGTTTTGTTAGTAATTGCTTAAAGGAGAAGCTGGATAAACTGGGAATTTCAGAAAGAGAAATGGACCGGCTGATTCGTACATTACAAGTCCAGTCTGTGAGTGGAACAGTAAAAATATGCAAGACTTTTATTAAGTTCCAAATGTGAACTTGTCTGTGTTAACTACATCCCAAAGATGGAGCCTTGTATCTTTGTTGGAAACCGGCTCCCTCTTCTGTGGAAGATTTATAATGATTAAAAAATAGAAGACACATACATACATACATACATACATACATACATACATACATACATACTTTGTTGATGTTGAAATTCCAATGAAGGAGCCTTGGATCTCGGTTAGAAACCGACTCTTCTATCTTTAGCAAGAAATCTTGAAATAAAACTGAATAATGACGAACATATATACATGTATGCATGCATACATGCATACATACCTACATACATACATGCATACATACATACATACATACATTCATACATACCTACATACATACATACATACCTACATACATGCATGCATACATACATACATGCATGCATGCATACATACATATATACATACATTCATACATACCTACATACATACACACATACCTACATACATACATACATGCATACATACATACATGCATACATACATACGTATACATACATGCATGCATACATACATAACTCGCACATTACAAATCCAATCTGTAAGTGGAAGTGTGAAAATATGCAAGACCTTTCTCAAGTTTAAAATATGACACTGTTTTTCTTATCTACATTCCAATGATGGGACTTTCTTTGTTAGAAATCTGCTTCTTACTCGTATGAAGAATTTAAATGATTGAAACAGAAGGGAACATACATAGTACATACATAAGTACACAGGCGTATGTATGTATATCTACTTCACATAATGTCAACTTACAGGGGTACATACAAATACATTTCTCATAGCAAAAAAAAAAAAAAAAATAGACAGAAAAATAGACAGAACAGAGGAATATATACGCGTATGTTCCACTTGCTAGAAATAACAATTAGATATTCACTAAAATCACAACATAATGTCTTAAAATATAAACGAAACACAGAAGACCGTATTGAGGGATGTAGTCCAAGATACACTACGGCTTTATGATAGAGATGGCACTCCATCAGTTACGACGACGAGTGTTCTAGTTGATTCGGTAAATGGAACTGTCTGCTCGTGAAATTAACGTGCAAGTGGCTGAGCACTCCATAGACACGTGTACCCTTAACGTAGTTTCATTGGCGGTTCAGCGTGACACAGAATATGACATGGCTGGCTCTTTGAATTACAGGTACAACTCGTTTTTGCCAGTTGAGTGAAATAGAGCTACGTGAAATAAAGTACCTTGCTCAAACACACAATGCATCGCTAAGAATTGAACCCTCCGATTTTACGATCGTGAACCGAATACCCTAACCACTAATCCACGTGCCTTCACCATCTACATAATAACAGCTGATAAAAATGTTGGTTGGCTGCTTGATTTCTCGATCATATAGAGAGGGAGGAGCGAGTGTAAAAGAGAAACTGAGAGAGATAACTCAAGAGGTGCTGAATGAGTGAAGAAAAAAAGAATTATAGCGGCAGAGGAAGAGGTGGAGGAGATGGCAGAGGAGAGAGTAAATGACAGAGTACTTATGGGAGGATTTATATAAAAGAGAAAATTGTTTTATTTCATTATATTTTAAGGTAATTAATATTTTTCTCTTGAAAATTAATATTCATTTCATCTTTTCGTATAAGCACCAAGAAATTCAATAATAGTTAAATTATGATTAATATTGTATGTGTTAATATTAATTGATTATTTATTAATTATAATTAATATTGCATGTATTAATATTAATTAATTATTTATTAATTATAATTAACATTGTATGTATTAATAATAATGATTAATTATAATTAATATTGCATGCATTGCATTAACATTGGTTTCAAATTTTGGCACAAGGCAGCAATTAGGGCGGGGGGCTAACTCGATTACATTAACGGGTGCTTATTTTATCGATCCCGAAAGAATGATAGACGAAGACGACGCCGGTGGTATTTGAATTCAGAATGTTAAGACGGACGAAATGCCGCTAAGCTGGCTGGGCTCGTTCTTTATTCTTTTTCCTAGACCATTTTTCTGTACATTCGACGAAGGACGATATCCGAAACGTTATACTTTTACTCCTTAACTTGTACTTTAAAACATTTTCCTTCTTTGAGCGTCAACCGAGTGATAACAGATGTGAACAATACTTTTGGAGATGTTTTTTGTATTTAATTTTCTCTTTGTTACTGATTTGTTTTAAATATATTCCGTCCACAACAAGACACGACAGTGGATGCACTGTATCTGTCTTCTCGAGGTAGTTTTAACATTATTTGATTCTTGGCTATATCTAACACTCGGTCAAGAGCTCTGATCGGGGAATATTTTGTCCCACCAATGTCGAATAGCTTGCAAAAATGGCCAAGAAAAGACATTAAAATAATTATAACTTATTTGTTTCAAGTTTTGACATAAGGCCAGCAGTTTTAAGGTTAATGGATAGTCAATTACAACGACCCCGGTACTTATTTTATCAACACAGAAAGAAAAAAGAACAAAATCGACCCTTGAACGAATTGATCTCAGAACGTAAAAAGCCGAAAGAATTACTGCTAACCACTCTGCCCGATGTGCTAAGGATCGGCGCCTTCCGCTTATACATATGTATACAGATAGGGACACAGACACACACACGCATACGCGCACACACATATGTGGCATCTTTATATATTAATAGATTAATAAATAAATATATGTGCATATATGTTTATACATATCTACATACTATGTATATATATATATATATATATATATATATATATATACACGTACAACATGGCGCTCTCTTTCACACATAAAATGTATGTATGCATATGTGTATACATATATATGTATATATAAACGTACATGTATACATATATATATATGTACACAAATTTACATCAATAACTCCTATTACCATGGCTATTTCACAAGAATCTATTAACAACCAGAAATGACTTACTTTACCAAATATAGATAAATTAATATTAGAGCTACACA
Organism: Octopus bimaculoides; assembly: GCF_001194135.2. NCBI lineage: Eukaryota > Metazoa > Mollusca > Cephalopoda > Octopoda > Octopodidae > Octopus > Octopus bimaculoides. The sequence continues at coordinate 62,021,157 of NC_068992.1, forward strand.
TGCATGCACGGACACAAACCCACATACATGTACACATGCATACACACATAAACACACAGACACACAATCACTCACACACACCACATCATTCATATACATACAAACATAAGCACACGCGGATAAAGCGCATACATGAACCCACTATACATACATATATATATGTGTGTGTGTGTGTGTGTGTACATATATATATATATATATATATATATACATAGATACATACGTACATATATATATATATATATATA
>NC_068992.1:62022623-62023103 GCF_001194135.2 Octopus bimaculoides
TATATATATATATATATATATATAAGGGCACTAATGTATGAATTTGTGTGAATATATATGCAAATACAGATATAGATAAATATGTATGTATGTATGCGCATGCAAATACATCCATTCATACGCATACATACAAACATACATACATGTTCTATTATATACACACTTATACATAGAGATGTACAAAAGAGCAGGCACAGATATTTTGCAACTTATTCGTTATATAGATACCAAAATGGAACAATTTCACACGCCAAGAAACACTTAACACTCATCTACACATGTATACACATATACGAATGCATTAATATATACTTCGGAAAATATTCTCACTCATATATCTACTCATATATAAGAACATTAAGATATACTTAGGAATATATACCGCTGCATGTTTACACGAATTAACACACCCATATCTATGCGTAAATACATACTTAATAACTTAATATACTTGCACACACACACATATATATATATATA
>NC_068992.1:62023781-62025225 GCF_001194135.2 Octopus bimaculoides
TATATATATATATAAATATATATAAATATAAATATATATATAAATATATATTTGTGTGTTTGTGTGTGTGTGTGTGTGTGTGTGTGTGTCTGTCTGTCTGTATACATATACACATATTTTATGTGTGCACACACATATGAATGTACGCTTTGACACACGGCAGAGACCTCTACACGTGTTTCACGTCAAAGTTACAAATTCGTCCGACAGATATATTAATGTTTATAAATGTACACTATAGGCGCAGACGTGGCTCTGTGGTAAGAAGTTTGCTTCTCAGCCACAGGGTTGGGGGTTCATTTCCACTGTGTAGCACCCTGGATGAGAGTCTTCTACTATTGCCTCGGCCCAACCGAAGTCTTGTGTGTAGATAGAAAAAAGCACGTCATATATTTATGTATGTATGTATGTATGTATGTATGTATGCTTTTGTGTCTGTGTTTGCTCTACCACCGCTTGAAACCGGTGCTGGGGTGTTTACGTCTCCATAACCAGAAGTTTGGAAAACGAGACTAGTATAATAAGTGCCAGACTTTTAAAAAAATAAGTACGTGTGGTTAACAACAGTTTTTTCTCGACGTTGATCCAGGACGACCGCAATCAGATGGCTGAAACATGTAAAATGAATAGAATAAATGATTAAGACTTTTTCAGATTTCAAGAAACTATCTCACAACGCCTCTGCATATACAAAAGAGACCCTCAAATATATACCGCCTGGAATGACTCCGCTTAAATCATATGACTTCAAAAATATCTGGTTTCGGGTTGAGTCCTGCAGCGTTGTCTGAAGGTCAATTGCCTTCTACTACAGTTTTGAGTTGATCTTTGCCAGGCGAGTAAATTTGGTACAAGGAAACAGTGTGGAAGCCTATCGAACATACACAAATATACACACATGTACGCACGCCCTTCCTCCACACACATGCGTTTGCAGGCGTCTTTGCGTTTTTTATTCTGGTCTAAAAAATCCCCATTTGATAACCAGTGGCTATTCAGCACCAAAGGAAAGGCTAGAATAATCCCTGATTTGTACTGTGAACGATTTGATTGTTTAAATCAGTCGCTCTCAACCGAGATCCGTATGTCCATTCGGGGTCCATATTAGATTTTACTGTTCAAATTTATGTGCATTGAATTACTTTTAATCCTACAATACACAAAATATTTTAACATTTTTTATACAATCCCTAACAATATTGCGAAAATATGATAGAATTTTTTAAATATCAAATGCTTCTGGGGTCCACTGGTATAAAATAGGAAGAAAAGGGGTCCATAGGTAAAAACAATGGTTGAGAACCTTTTCTCTGAAGCTTTCACACGTAACATATGTATATGTGAATGCATGTAAGCTGATACGTATGTATATATCTATGTTTGCATGCATGCATGTATGTATGTATGTATGCCTAAATGATGATTTATATTTGTGTGTGTGTGT
>NC_068992.1:62025278-62029826 GCF_001194135.2 Octopus bimaculoides
TATATGGCTCAGTGGTTAGAGCGTCAGGTTCACAATCATGAGGTAGCGAGTTCGATACGCGGACCGGGCTGCGTGTTGTGTTTATTTCACGTTGCTCCAGTTCACTCACCTGTAGAAATGAGTTGCGACGTGTCCTTATGTTTACGAGGGGGGACAAGTACCTCCACCCAGCCAAGCCTGCATCCAGGGATATGTTTCTGAGGTTTTGCTCGTCATCAGCCTGGAGTAGCATGACTTTCTGGCTGAAGATGCCTGTCTAGCTCGCGTAAACATGTGTCAAGGCTGACAGGAAGCAGTGCAGCTTCCTAGGGCTAAATAGCAGTAGCATGATTCCCTTATTGGGACTGTCACGTTAAGTCGACAGTATACAACTACTATATATGTGTATGTATGTATACGTAAAGTTATATACCTACATACGTACATGCACAGATACATATATGTATATGGGGTAAGAAAATATTGTAGAATAGTTGTAGAATAGGATAAGCACTGATTTAGTGGTCGGACTCCTCCACCTCCTCCGCCTCCTCCTCCTGCCATCACCATTACTTCTACTACTACTACTACTACTACTACTACTACTACTACTACTACTACTACTACTACCACTACTACTACTACTTTTGAGAGCGAATCACTGTGCAACCTCACCACAAACAAGCATATCGTAGTTGTAAGGGAAATGAAATTGTAAATAGGACTGCCATACTTGGAATGGATTTGGTTATATGTGTGTTGGATGAAGGTTACCTTGTGGACAGGGACAACAACAACAACAACAACACAGATTTTGGGGCGAAAAAAAAAAGAACCGAAACGTTAATATGGTTGTCGATGAGTAAAAATTTATAGGAAAATTATTTAAATTAATGTCAGAGAGGAAGTAATAAATAACTAGGGGAAAGCAAGGAATATTTCACAGATTAATGAAAAGGCATTGAAACTTCGGTGAACAACAATAACAACAACAACAACCAACCTACCACCACCACCACCACCACCAACAACAAAAACAACAACAACAACAGCAACAACAACACCAATAACTAATCTACACTCACCACCAACAACAACAAGTGTAACAAACATTAAGAACATCAACTTTTCGCCCCCGTCAAATTATAACAGAAAGGAACTTCTCCTCCAAATGGTTCTTTTAGCACTTTCGTTACCATGTTTCTGTCGAAATATATTGCTTAGTTTCAATTTTGAAAATAGCGAAGATTTTTTAGTTAAAAGAATTTTAGCATTATTAATTTGGTGTTTGCAACATAAATTACGATGGAAATTCGATGGCAGTTTCTAATTTAGATCACTTTAATCCTTTTCTTACCATATTTCTACAGCAGAACACTGATTTTGTTTCGGTTAATTTTGAATACAACGAAAAATTTCGTAAAATAACTGCCATTATTAAGATGGTGTGGAATTTTGATAGGAATTATTCATTTAGATCACTTTAACACTTATGTTACCATATTTTTTTGAAATACACTAGCTATGTTTTAATTCATTTTGCATAAAATGAAGAATTTTATAAAATAACTACTATTATTAAGATGGTGTCTAAAACACAAATTAACACAAAATTTTAATTTTAATTTGGATCACTTGAAACCCTACTGATGAAAAAGATTATTAAAATATATATGTATATGTGTCTGTGTCTGTTTTTTCCCCACTATTGCTTGACAACCGATGTTGGTGTGTTTCGTCGCCTTAACCTAGCGGTTCGGCAAAAGAAACCGATAAAATAAGTGCTAGGCTTACAAAGAATAAGTCCTGGGGTCGAATTGCTCAACTGAAGGTAGTGCTCCAGCATGGCCATAGTCAAATGACTGAAACAAGTAAAAGAATAAAATAATAACTTTGGCACTATTGAACTGGTGTTTTGAGCATAAATTAACATAAAATTATCATAATATTTTATGGAAGGTTTCAATTTAGATCACCTTAACCCTTTTGCTACCATATTTCTGTTGAAATACATTGCTTTTGCTTCAATTGATTTTTTAACATAATTGCTGTTGTTGAGCTGAAGTTGGAAACATATTTTGACATGGAATTTTCATGGAAACTTTGAATTTAAATTCCTTTAACTTATTTGTTACCGTATTTCTACCAATATCGAATTTCCTAGCATTTCGTAACCATTTTCTTACCAGATTTCTACTGATGAAGAATTCTGTAAAGTAATTTTGTCATCAAGCTGGTACTCAAGGCGGTGAGCTGCTGGCAGAATCGTTAGCATGCCGGGCGAAATGCATAGCGGTATTTTGTCTATCTTTACGTTCTAAGTTCAAATTCCGGCGAGGTCGACTTTGCTTTTGGAGTCGATAAATTAAGCACTAGTTGCGTACTGGGGTCGATCTAATCGAATGGATCCCTCCCACAAAATTTCGGGCCTTGTGCATAGAGCAGAAAAGATTATCAAGCTGATACTTGGGACATAAAGTTTGATTGAAGATTTTAGTTTTGGTCACTTTAAGCCTTTTGTTACCATATTTATCCTGAAATATAATAATTTTGAAAATGATAAACACTTTAGTGAAACAAATTTGTTATTACTTAGTTTGTGTTTGGAATGTGAAATTTTGATGGAAGATGTTCATAGACATCACTTAAAAACAGGAAGCATATGGGTGCGCACACACACTCACATATACATATCTATGTGAATATATAAGAATATATGAAGGCGCGTGGCCTAGTGTTGCTCTCGCGATCACTAGATTGTGGATTTGGTTCCCTGATTGGGCGGCGCGTTCTGTTCTTGAGCAAAACACTACATTTCCCGTTGCTCCAATCCCCAGCCGAGTGGCGTCATTTGAAGGCTAAAACAATGCAAAACATATTGTGATCGGCGATGTGTAACAACATTTGATAGCCTGGTCGGTTACGTGATCACGTGATGTGAATGCACACACACACACACACATATATGTGAATATATGCATATATGTATGTATGAATGACACACAGACACATATTGTAACTCTGACGTGAAACAGATAGAGAAATTGAGTGTTAGACTGTGAGAGAGCGAGAGAGAATTTGAGAAAGAAAGAAAGAGAGAGAGTGACTGTGAGGAGAGAAAGATTGTGTGTGTGTGTGAGTGTGTATGTATGTATGTGTGCATATGTAACTGTGTGTCTGTCTGTGTCTGTGTGTGTATGCGAGAGAGTTTAAAAGGAAAAGAGAGACCGAGTTGCTATTTAAAGAATGAACAAAGGTAGTTGGGAGAAGACAGCTACATAATATCGAACTATTGAACTGTTCATTAAATGATTGGTCCAATCAACAACAACAGCAGCAACAACAACACAAGAAACAAGTTTTTTTTTTTGTTAAACAAAGAATAATCTAACGAGTTTTAATAAATTGAAATTTTGAGTGTTGAGCGTGGGTGGGGAGGTGGATGGTACGTTAAATGGGTGGAGATTGTCTGTCAGAAATTGGTGTTATTTATTATGTATCATCATCACTACCATCGTCATTGTCATCGGCAATGACGTCATCATAATCGTCATCACCATCGTCAGAGATATCGATATGCGATTGCTGTAATGATTCTTCTGTCAAAAGAAATAAACGCGCGGTAATGTGTGTGTGTATGTATGTATGTATGTAGATGTACATGTATGTATGTGTGTATAAATGTATATATATATTATGTATGTGTATATATATAAATATTTAATATCTCTATATAACAAATACTAATACGTTTGTGCATATGCTATATTTTACTATGATATATGTTATATATATATGCATATATTAAACACACACACACGCACATATATATTTATAAAATAAAATGAATTTAAAAAAATTTTCTTAGTATAAATCAATGAAAATAAAATTATCACCTTCTCCAAAGATATATATGTATATACACATATATATAGACATGTATATAAAATAAAAACTATTTTAGTCATGTACGTGTGTATGTATGTATGTATGTATGTATGTATGTATGTATGTATGTGTGTATGTATGTATGTATGTGTGTATGTATGTATGTATGTGTGTATGTATGTATGTATGTATGTATGTATGCCTGTGTGTATGTATGTATGTATGTATGTGTACCTGTGTGTATGTATGTATGTATGTATGTATGTATGTATGTATGTATGTATGTGTATTGCATATCTGGTGATGAAACGGCCCCACACTAGAAAATAAATTAGTTAGCATCGTTATAGTCATCTGTAATTAACTATATTTGTTATTAATTTCTAACTTCCAACGCTTTCTGAAAATTAACGACCATTCAGCGTCTGTTCAACTGAACATTAAGAGAAGACTCCGCCAAAAAATGAAAAGGCCAAAACCAAAAAGAAAAAAAGAAAAAAAACCAAGGAAAATTATAAAACTTATTTTGCAATTTTTGGAAGATATTAAAGCTGTAGAAAAAACTATGAAAGTTTCGTGAGTAGTTTATATTGAAGTTGTATAATTTTATACGATTCTACGCCTACATGTTTCAGTGGTAGAAATGCTACCATCGCAGAGCACCACATTCAAATATATATA
>NC_068992.1:62030671-62032614 GCF_001194135.2 Octopus bimaculoides
ATATATATGTGTGTGTGTGTGTGTGTGTTTGTCTCCCATACCGCTTGACAACTGATGTTGGTGTGTTTACGTCACAGTAACTTAGTGGGTCAGCAAACGAGTCTGATAAAATAAGTAATAAGCTTAAAGAATTAGGCCTGGAGTCGATTTGTTCGATTAAAACCCCTCATTGTGGTGCTGCAGCATGGTCACAGTTAAATGATTGAAAGAAATAAAAGAATAAAAGAATATATATATATATTCTATGATACTTAGGTTCTTAGAAAGATTTCGGGGCCAGAATTGGCCCAGGCCATGCCTAATTTAATAGCACCACTTGGAAAAGGCATTCAATGATGCTTCAAATGGCAGTTATTTTTGGGGGACGATAACTTATTCGAGTATGCAGTTATTGCCTGCAGATGTAGGTGGTTTGTCTTGAATTTCTTGCTGATATTCATTCTGGAACCGTTTGAATGTTAAGAGATCTTTTCCTTCTCTTATGTGCCTTGGCATGATGTTAAAGAGATCAGGGCCAGTTGAGCTGAAATAGTTGCCTTAATATCGCGATGTGACAAAGGCAGTGAGTTGGCAGATACATTAGCACCCCGGGCGACATGCTTAACGGTATTTGGTATGTCTTTACGTTCTGAGTTCAAATTCCGCCGGGGTCGACTTTGCTCAACCTTCTTAGTTCTTTTAAAAGGCTTAGAAAAACTGAAGGACTGCTGCAGTAAGTGTGTGAATCTGAGAGGGGAATATGTTCAATAAAATCGTAATTAACTGATCCTGCTATTTCTTTTTCCTTTACCCAAAGACATAAACTTTACAGCACCCCATCATGTATGCATATGTGTATGTATGTATGTATATGTGTGTGTGTGTGTGCACGCGCGCCTATCTGTGTAGACACACGTGCGTTCACACTCCCACTCACATAAGCTATGTAAAAATAGTTGAAGTGTCTTACACCTAAATTCACAACCTGCAGCCATTGTTTTGATATGAATCTCTATAAATTCTAGATAATATTCGATAATTAGATCAATATTTTAATTATTTAGTTCAGGTATTTGTGTCATTGTGTCTGATTGATGTAATCGATTTAACTCGAGCGTGATTAATTATAGATATTAGTTAATATTTCGCGCCAAATTACTTATGACCACAACGACGATAGCGATGCTTATGATGATGATGATGATGATGAAAATGTTGATGATGATGCTTATAATGGTGTTGATGACGACGACGATCCTATTCAGATGGTTGCTAAATTAGTTGGTCGTAATGAACACGTATTGGGAGGGTTTTTAATTGTCAATAATTGCATTGATTAGTTTCTTTAATTATAGGTAAACCAAAGAACCATTATTAGTATTCTAATCATCATCATTGTCGTCGTTAATATTGCTGTTATTTTTGTTGTTGTTGTTGTTGTTGTTATTCGATAATTTCAGGCAAATTTCTATTGCATCACCTGACACACCTCCGTGCTCCTCAGCCGTGTGCAGCACTGTGTCCTTGATTTTGTTGGTGGAGAAGGGACTCTTCCCATTACCCTATTACATGAGTCTGTTTTATTTGGCCTGAATACTTTGTTGCGTCAGTGTTTGTATTAAATGTTGTGTGGGTGTAATATGAAGTGCGTTATTTCATTGAGTATCCATCCTGTCGAGCAGTGGGAATGAACCCGGAACCATGTGACTGGTAAGCAAGCTACGTACCACACAGCCACTCCTGCAAATTATAAAAATAATAAAAAAGGCGCAGGAGTGGCTGTGTGGTTAGTAGCTTGCTTACCAACCACATGGTCCCGGAATCTGTTTCACTGCGTAGCACCTTGGGCAAATGTCTTCTACTATAGCCTCGGGCCGATCAAAGCCTTGTGAGTCGATTTGGTAGACGGAAACTGAAAGAAGCTCATCGTATATATATATGTATATATATATATATATATATAT
>NC_068992.1:62032778-62035278 GCF_001194135.2 Octopus bimaculoides
TGTGTGTGTGTGTGTGTGTATGCTTGTGTGTCTGTATTTGTCCCCCCAACCTCGCTTGACAACCGATGCTGGTGTGTTTACGTCCCCGTAACTTAGCGGTTCGGCCAAAGCCACCGATAGAATAAGTACTAGGCTTACAAAGAATAAGTCCTGGGGTCGATTTTCTCGACTAAAGGCGGTGCTCCAGTATGGCCGCAGTCAAATGACTGAAACAATTAAGAGAAAAAAAAAAGAAAGAAAGCACAGTACTGTGTCTACTTCGCCACCACCCTCATCATACTACAGCCGCCATCGCCGCAACCAGCCCCACCAGCGCTACCACTATCACTACTTCTGCCGCCGCCATCACCGCCACCACATATACCAGCGCCATCACACCACTGTCACCACCACCAAAACCCCTTATATAGGTTTCAAAAAATTCCTTTACTAAATCACTAAATGCAGACCTTTATTAATCTGTTCACATTGAGTAATAACTGAACGTCATCATCATCACTGTCACCACCATCATCACTACAATCATCATCGTCGTCGTCATCATCATCATCATCATCATCATCATCATCATCATCACTATCAACACAATCATCATCATCAGTGCCATCACTATCATCACCGCCAACTTGAAAGAAATTCGGCTGCTATTTCTACCAGGTCGAGCGACCATGAAAACACGCCAACACCGCCATCATCACCATCACCGCATCATCACCACTAGCGCCAGCAGCGCTAACACGATTAACTACGGTCGGTGGTGGTAGCACGATAGAACTGACGAGCGAAGAACAAAAATTTTCATTGAAGTGAACGAATCAAATTTAATGAACAACAACAACGATAAAGATAATGATGGGGATGATGATGATGATAATGATGATGATGATAATGATGATGATGATGATGATGATGATGATGATGATGATGATGATGATAATGATGATGATGATGATGATGATAATGATGATGATGATGATGATGATGATGATAATGATGATGATGATGATGATGATGATGATGATAATGATGATGATAATGATGATGATAATGATGATGATAATGATGATGATGATGATGATGATGATGATGATGATGATGATGATGATAATTTCTTTTAAACAACAATAATAATGATAAAAGTGGATACGAAGATTTGAAAGCTTGACGGTTTCCAAAAAAGCTTCATTTAATCTGACATTATGAAACTAATTATCTGGTGATGAAACAACAGCTATAATGTCGTCATCATCATCATCATCATCAACAGCTATAACAACAGCAACAGTACCAATAACGAGATATTACATTTTTTTTTTTGTTTGTAAAAACCCCAACCTGCTCCAAGAATATTTCTCTCTCCATTTGAAATTTGATTTACGAGTTTGAAAATCTGTTTCAGCCAGTAACTTATATATACTTTTTTTTTTATTCTGTGTATTTTATTTTCTGCGCAGGCATGATGCCACCCCGTGTGCCGCCACGTTATAATTCGATTCCATGTAAATCCATCCAACCATTTGTAACAAACACTCCTATGATTACTGAACGACGAAATGTCACACTAAAAATTGAACTATTTGCAAATACATGTGCATACACGAAACTAATACAGTTCTGAAGTGATTTATATGAAGGAATTTTGGTAGGAGAAAGATAGGATGAAGAAAAACAAAAAGAAAAGTAAAAGATAAAGAAAGCCTAAAAATTAGATGTTTTCCCGCCCACCAAAACTATTTATTACTAACTAGACCAAAAATGGACTCTTCCATCTTTCCTACCTAACCCCATTCTTACCTGTCTCAGAGATAATGACATCAGGTCAAATATCGTTAAATTAATGAAATTTTTGAAAAATTAAAATATTATTGCTGTTACTGCTGTTGCTATAGTTGCTTTGCTGTTGTTGTTGTTGTTGTTGTTGTTGTTGCTGCTGCTGTTGTTTGTGTTGCTGTTGATGTTGTTCTATAAACTTTAGGTAAACTTGCCTTCAGTCCTTTCAATCGCGTCCATCACATTACCTCCTTCGTCTTAGCCACCAGACAGAGGAAAACTGCCTTTCCTTCTCGGCCAAAAGTAGGCGATGGGGCGTTCTTCACGATGGACTTAGCTGATAAGCGGATCCGTCCTACACGCGTCAACAACTGCTCAGCAAATCTCTACAAGTCAGTAATGCCCAGACACTGGACGAATGCATGCAGGACGGTTTCGTCGCCCTGCGCACATCTGGGACAGGTCCATCTGATAGCACTTCCATGTTTGTAAAGCTTGTCTCGAACCGGTAGATCTTCCAGGTAGCACTGCAAGGCCAGGGATTTCTGGAAGTTATACATAGGCTCCGGAAAAGTCCAGTTAATTGATCCCTCCCGGAGGACACCGTCGTTCTTGCTCGCCACTAATCCCATATAAAGCTTCATAATGGAACTTCCACCGACCGCATTGCCTGACTGACAGAAAGCTGTGAGTGCTTGCCGACACTCCAAGAGCCAAGCGCTCTTTCTTT
>NC_068992.1:62038332-62039501 GCF_001194135.2 Octopus bimaculoides
TATATATATATACATATATATATATATATATGCATTTATGTATGCATGTATGTATCTTTGGGTGTATACATGTGCACTTGTAAGTCTGGGTTTGTGTTTGCGTACAAATGAGTGTATGGAGAACGAGTTAGATAGACAACTATAATGAGGCACCAGATATTTATAACAGTACAGATAGAGCGAGTGAGAGCGCGCGAGATAGAGCGAGAGAGAGAGAGAGGGGGGGATATGTGGAGGGTGAAGGAGAGAACATAACTTGCTTCAGTGTCAGAATTTTCGTTCCAAAAGTCACAGAAATTTTTTGCAAGACTATATCGCCGGTCATAATGTTAACTCTTTAATGCCAAATGTAAGATATTCATCAGCCGTCCAAAATTACAAATTTTCTTAGAATAATACACCAAAGTAAACTTAGCATATTGGGATTAACTTTTTATAAATAAACAACCCGGATGTTACTGTCGTCTGCTGAATAACTTTCATCATATTTTCTCGCTGTAATGGAGATTATATTTGTAGAGTTTGTTAGATTAAGGATAATGACCTCTACTCGATCACTTGGCACACTAGAAATAGCAGCTGAATATTTTCAAAATCTTATACAATAGTTTAAAAAGAATATGGAAGAAGGCATCACAGAAATCAGATAGTGCTGCATCCTTGTAATTGAATATAGGATGGCTGAAGAGTAGAATATCTTTGATCCCAAGTTTGCTGAAGTGTAGGCTGGAATAAAAACCTTATGTGTTATATATTCGCGCCTATCATAGTCTTTAGTTCATCCTGCACTGCACTTCACGCCGGTCTTTCCTTGCCCCTCATGTCTCTTCTCCTGTCACTGGCCGATAAAAATTTTCTTGGTCTTCTTTCGATACTTTCTGTGGTGGAGTTTTGGATCTCTTGATTACATATCCTATATCTCAAGTGGAAGGAAAAACAGGAGGGAGAGGAAGGAACGCAAAATTTGAAATTTTTGGAAGAAAATTATTGTCATATCAATTATAAGAACACTAAAAGAAGAAAAAATAAAAAAATTGCTCCTTTTCCTTGTCCATAAATTGTATGGCATCTATTTCAAAACTTCACCGGCTAAACATGCATCTTTTATACCCGGGTTTGGATAAAGAGAGAGAGAGAGAGAGTGAGAGAGAGAGAGAGAGAGAGAGAGA
>NC_068992.1:62039511-62040890 GCF_001194135.2 Octopus bimaculoides
AGAGAGAGAGAGAGAGAGAGAGAGAGAGAGAGAGAGAGAGAGGGTAGTCGAGGGTGAAGGAGACAACTCAAATCGCTTCAGTGTCAGAATTTTCGTTCCAAAAGTCACAGAAATATTTTGAAATACTATATAGATAGAGATACAAACAGAGTGAGTGAGAAAGGAATCGACTCCTATACTTTATTTTATAGACCTATGAAAGAGGGGAAAAAAAGGGTAAATGACCTCAGCACTGATTTGAACCCAGAACTGGAAGAGAGCCAGAACTAACACAGCAAAGCATTTATTCGACGCTCAAACGATTCTTGCCAAATCGCCCACCTCCGAACGCCCTTGACGATGATGAAGATGATCATGGTACGATCGTGGTGGTCGTCATCATCATCATCGTCGTCGTCATCCTCATCATCATCATTATCATCATCATCATCATCTCCATTTCTTCTTCTTCTTCTTCTTCTTCTTCTTCTTCTTCTTCTTCTTCTTCTTCTTCTTCTTCTTCTTCTTCTTCTTCTTCTTCTTCTTCTTCTTAATATATGGTACCCAACAAATACCTTTTTTTTGTGAGGAATTAAAAAAAAAACAAATCTTATAAAACAAATTTAAAACAAGCTAAAACTAAACTAGACTAAACTAAGATAAACTAAATCTAAACAATCTCGCCCTCTATTGTTCGAATTAGTCGATTATTTCTTTGTTTATCAGATTCCATTCAAAGTTCGTTTAGAAATGCCTGACTGCAATATCGTAAATACTGTTATTATTTTCCGCCATGTTTATTATTTCTATCCTTATACTTTGATTCAAGTTTCAAATGGAATACATTATTGCTTATTCAACGACTTATTACGGAGACTTCTGCAATAACCTATAACAATGACTTATTCAAACAACTTAAGTGTTTACGCCTATTATTTTATTTTTATTGTTCTTTCCCGTTTTTAACCTTTTGGTTTTGCCCACGAATATTCTACTCAGCTTCGTTGCTTGTGTAATTATTATCACAATTATAACCATTATAATAATTATTACAATGACGATAACTATTCCTATATTTATTGCTATTTTTGTAATTATTTCTGATATTTCGGCAATGAAATTAGTAGAGAGTTTAACACTAATTTCATTGGTACATCGTTTATCTTTTGCTTGTTTCAGTCATTGAATGGCAGCCACCCTGGGGCACCGTCTTGAGTCGAATGAATCGACTGCAGTTCTGTTTTTGCTTAAGTCTGATACTTATTCTATCGCCGAAAAGCTAGGCTACAGGAACACTGGTTGTCAAGTGATGGTGAGGGGCAAACACCAGACACAAACACACACACTTACACACATGCACACACACACACACACACACACACACACACACACACACACAC
>NC_068992.1:62041160-62044986 GCF_001194135.2 Octopus bimaculoides
TATATATATATATATATATATATATATATATATATATGTATGTGTGTGTGTGTGTGAGTGTGTGCGTGCGCGCGCGTCTTTGTGTCTCTATTTGTACCCCACAACTGCTTGACAACTGACGTTGGTGTGCTTACGACACCTTAACGGTTCAGCAAGAAATACCAATAGAATAAGCACCAGGTTTTAGCACCCCCCCAAAAAAAAGAAAGAAGAAAAGAAAAAGTCCTGGGGTCAATTCATTCGACTAAAAATTCATCAAATCGGTGTCCCAGCGTGACTGCAGTCAAATGACTGAAACAAGTAGATTTTGCTACTATTTCTAGCATGCATAACAACATCGTAATGGCTCTTCCATTAGTTTCAATTCCTCATCGAAATCACAACCTACCGTATCAAATCAAGGCGGATACATAGAACAATGTCGTGTTTAGTGAAACATTTGATCAATACTCACGGTCGATCACAGTTGATCTGGTGCAAAACAACAGCAACAACAACAATAGCTCAAGAACAGCAACAACAGTAATAGCCAAAGAACAGTAACAACGACAATAACGGAAGCAACAACAACAATAACAACAACAACAGCAGCAGCAACAACAATAGCGGAAACGACAATAAAAGCGAAACTTACAATTCTGCCATTCTATCAATCGTCATTTAGAAATTACAAAACTGACATGGAAATGATATTTACAACGTCGTCGTATCTCACACGATTATTGCCAACTTTTATAATAATAATAATAATAATAATAATAAAAAGGGGAATGACTCGAGTAGGTAACTTTACCTAAATTTAGCTTACAATTTTTTCACATATCGTCAAACTTTGAAATATGCAACCAGTTCTTCTCTTTATTAGATGGTAAGGTATGCCTTCAAAAGAATTTAGCTCTTATTTCTCGGTTTATTCCCTGTCTCCTTAACATTTTATACGGGATAAAATATTTGGTTAATTATAATTGCACTACTTAAATTGTTCTAGTTTCATGAAGTACTATGTTAATTACAGTACCGATCTAATTATCGGCCAACGTAAATTATCATACCAGTTTAATTGTATTATGTTAATTATACACAAACCACCCATCGTAAATTCTAATCCATCAAGTGCAAAGATAGCTATCGGCCAAATCTCTGATTAATGAGAACACGTGAGCAGGAAACTTGATTATAATGATTTAGTATCTCCGAAGACTTAAATTCACGCATAATGTCACAAGATACAAAACCTGATTTTATTTAAAAAAGAATATATATATTAAGAATAGAGACGACATTGCAAGAATTCAGGTGCACGTGCGCGCGTATGTGTGTGTGTGTGCTTGTAAGCGTGTTAGTGCGTACATGGGTTGTGAGTGCATTTAAAAAGTCTGGAGAAAAAATTCCCCGATGCAGTCGCAATACTTAAAGATATTTTTAAAATCAAAATCATTAATTATATCAAAAAGACTTTATTCAAAAAATGCTGTTTAACATACACCTGATAGAAGAAAATTTTTGTGTTAGCGCTTTCATTGTTTTTTGTAAGAGGTAATCTATAAATTCCTTCGTTTATAAAAATTGTTTTAATATAATCAACAACTTTTAATTTTAGAAAATTTTCACATGTATGTACATATATATATATATATATATATACATAACAATAATTAATATTTTATAAAGTTGAAGTTTATAAGAGATTATCATGCATTGACTAAGGTAAATAGTTTAATTTTGGGGTATATAAGCCCTCGACGGAAAAAAGTAGGATTGTCCGTACGTGTGGGACGGTAGCACACTTGTCGTGAAAGCATAGAACTATGAGTTCGCGTCCCATGCGTACGGACAGCCATACTTTTTTCCGTCGAGGGCTTATATAGCCCAATATTAGACTATTTACCTCAGTCAGTGCACAGTGATCGCTTATAAGCTTTAAGCTTATAAAATATTATTATTGTTATTATTATTGTTATTTACAGATTTGTAAAATCGACACCACTTACTAAAAATCATCGCATATATATATACATATAAACGCACACACACACATACACACTCACACACGCATAAATATATTAATACACGTACACATGTTTATACGTATAACAGCGATCTTCCAGTACCTTTGTTTCCAATTCCAGTAACTTTGTTGCCGGTTTTTAAGCAAATATTACACTTATTTAATCAAATGAAGTGCAGATACCAGTGCAAATACCAGTGCATGGTACCAATAAACTAGTCTGGCAGCCGCAAGAATTTGAAGTTCGTGCTTGTGAAATATTACGGATTATATGAAGTTCTGAACCACCAGTGTCCTCAAATTCGGGGTGCACACACGCGCGCGCGCGCATGCACACACACACACACACGCACGCACACGCACACACATACACACACACAGATAGATAAAGTAAACACTGAGGATTTTTGATTATAATTCTTTCAAGTTTTCTCATAACGTCAGCAGCTGTAGGGTCGATTTAGTAGCAGTTACGCACTAGGGTCCATATAGTAGACTAGCCCCCATCCCTCATATTTCAAGCCTTGTGCCCATAGAAGAAAGGATTATTCCAGGGTCGATTAAATAAGTACCAGTTACGCACTGAGATCGATGTAATCGACTTAATCCCTTTGTCTGTCCTCTCTATATTTAACCCCTTGTGGGCAATAAAGAATTCATTATTATTATTATTATTATTGTTATTATTATTAAAAGAAGCGAAGTATACATAGTATACAACATTAGAAGAAGAAAAAAGTGATAGTAATGGGGTCCTCCTGATACAGGAGGACTTTAGGGATAATCGAGAAACCCCACTGTCCAAGATCACGCTAAATTCCAAGGACGAGTGCCTGATTAGGATAAATTATCCATACATTGCAGAAAAATACGTTACCGGTCAGCCATGAGACTTGAACTTACATCCCTGTGATTACGCGTCAAGTGCTTTACCATTAAGCTAAACTGCCCAGTAACGAATTCTGCAATTTTAGAACTTATAAATTTAGCTTCATAAGACGCTAACGTTAAATTCAACTTACGATGAAAGTAAACAAATAAAGTTTGTTTTAAAAGCGTTGAGATGTATTGAAAGGTAGAGAAATAATTTTTTTAAATTCTCAAACGCGTGATAATACTAGACGCGTAATCACAGGGATGTGAGTTCGAGTCTCATGGCTGGCCGGTAACGTATTTTTCTGCAATGTATGGATGATTTATACTGATCACGCCATTTATTAGCATTATCACGCGTTTTAGAATTTAAAAAAATTATTTCTCTACCTTTCAATACATTTCAATGCTGTTGAATTTATTATTATTATTATTATTATTATTATTATTATTATTGTTATGATCATCTTCTTTCAATCCTGTTTCCATTTCCTATCAAGTGTCTTCCTGACACCTAGGGTAGAGAAACTTACTATGTACATTGGTAGGCCATTGAAATAAACACACCAGATTGTTCATTTACAGAGTCATGTGATAGAGAAAAGGGAAAAACTAAAAGCTAAAAAAGTAAACAAAAAATAAAGGGGAAAAACGGAAAGAAAATTCACAGCGGCAATGCTCTTCTCAGTGCGTGTGACGCACGAGTTAAGACAATCTTTTGCACTTGCTGTATGGATGGTAAGCCAGGGATCATTCTTAAATAATTTTCTATTATTATCATTATCATTATTATTATTATTATTATTATTATTATTATTATTATTATTATTATTATTATTATTATTATTAATTATTATTATTATTATTATTATTATTATTATTATTATTATTATTATTATTATTATTATTATTATTATTATTATTATTATTATTATTATTATTATT
>NC_068992.1:62046759-62047965 GCF_001194135.2 Octopus bimaculoides
TATATATATATATATATCAAGAGCATTGTGAGTGGATTTGGTAGACGGAAACTGAAAAAAGTATAAGTATATATAGATGGCAAATGATAGACGGAAGATGGAATATTTGAGAAACTGTTATTAATCACGACAATTCTTTCGACACATCAAGCATAGATCCCTCATGGGTGGGGCACTCAACAACTGGTCCAGGAACGTCTGGTGGTGTAGATGTATCTCGTCGGGTGATAAATAAATACAACTCGTTAAAATAACAGTTCTGCAGCGTAACTTCTCGTTTTGTATATATGTATGTGTGTGTGTGTGTGTGTGTGTGTGTGTGTGTTTATGTGTCTGTGTCTGTCCTCCCACCATCGCTTGATAACCGATACTGGTGTGTTTACGTCCCCGTAACTTAGCGGTTCGGCAAAAGAGACCGTTAGAATAAGTACTACGTTTACAAAGAATAAGTCCTGGGATCGATTCATTCGACTAGAGGCGGTGCTCCAGCATGGCCGCAGTCCAATGACTGAAAGAAGTAAAAGAATAAAAGAATACAAAAATACGTTATTGGGTCACGAATGACGTCATCGTATCGTAGGGCATCATTCGTATCTGCGTCGTTACGCTTTCTAGGAATACCGAATCAGTTTTTGACAGCCATGCACAAACGGACATTCAGTTCTTTGGACCAAACAGAGCGTTCTGACCTTGAGCAAGGCACTTCATTTCCACGTTGTTGTAGTCTACTCAGCTAACGAATGTTTGACAGCCTCATCCGTGCGCATCAGCTGTTTTGTGTCAGGCAAAAAAAAAACACGTGACAAGCAAATATACACTTTGCACCAACAATCTGGAAATGGAACAATAAAAATAGACAAGACTTGTCTAAAATCAGCGTGTATAGCTTCACCATTGTTATCTACATACATTTCAGCAATGGAATTCTTGGTTAGGAAGCAGTCCTTCTTTTCTTGAAGAATTCAAATAACTTCAAAGGTATAAAAGGCAAAAAAAAAAAAAGAAGCTACATACGTGCATAGTTTTCTTCTTACCTTTAACATTGATTAATGTATTTTTAACATAGAAAAATATACCACACACATACAAACACACGCACACTCACATACTTTCACACACACACACACACACACACACATATGTATACACAAAAATTTTAACTATACATATACATATATACAGAACCAAATTCATATGTATATATAT
>NC_068992.1:62048283-62052107 GCF_001194135.2 Octopus bimaculoides
ATATATATATATATATAGACGTAAGCTACGTGTAATTATCCTAGGAAATAGACTTTAGTAATGTTTACATACGATATGTAAAAAACAGCTGATATATGGACATTGGAGAAGAAATCTGTCGGTTGTACTCACTTATGTTTTACATAAGTGTTGGTGGTTTTAAGTAGGATTACTACGTGTTTTTTTATTACCTTCTTGAAATTCTTCCTCACTAGGATATATTATATGTGTGGTATACATGTGTAGCGTGCACATATGTATTACATATACTTGTCTATGTACGTGTGTGTGAGTATGTATGTGAGTGCATGCGCGCGTGTGTGTGTGTGTGTGTGTGTGTGTGTGTGTGTGTGTGTGTGTGTGTGTGTGTGTGTGTGTGTGTGTGTGTATGTGTGTGTGAGGATGCGTCTATGTATATGTAGAACAAGCATTTTTTCAAACTTGTTAGTCGGGTGGTCCTTGTGTTTATTACATAAATGAAGGCACAGACAAAATAAGTAATTTATAAATATATGTATGTATGCATATATATATATATATGTGTGTGTGTGTGTGTGTGCGTGTATATGAATGTATATATATATATATATATATATATATATATATATATATATATGTATACATACAAACATATATATATATGTATACACACACACGCACACACACACACACACACACATCTACATACACATACATTTACACACACACAATACATTTGTAAAACACAACATGATGTTGCTGCCAAATTCTCTTTCAAAAACCAACATGGTTTCATAGTGTTGATAGCTGCTGTTTTTCTGGTTGTTGCTTATAAGTGATGTTGTGGTTGTTGTTCTCGTTGTTGTTCTCGTTGTTGTTCTCGTTGTTGTTCTCGTTGTTTTATTCTCATCATCTCCGTTGTTGTTATTGTTGTTGCCCAGACATCAGACATCTTGCATCTCCACAAACCGACTCGAGAATATTTCCTTTAAGACTATTTCACCTATAGGCGCAGGCGTAGTTGTGTAGTATGAAGCTTGCTTCCCAACCATATGGTTCGAGTTCAATCCCACTGCGTGGCACCTTGGGCAATCCGCGAAGTTGAAAAAAAATTTGTACTGTATATTTTTAGAAATTACTTTTATTATTTGTATATATTTAATTTATCATAAATGCAAAACAACACCACGGCGGAATCGATGTAAACTTAAATAATAAACAAAGACAGGTGAGCCGCGATATGGCGACGGATTACTCTGTATATATACTTTATTATTATTATTAAAGTTGCAAAAACAGCACTATTCAATTTTCTTTCTCCGTGTTTTTCTCCTTGTTTCCGTATTCTTTCTGTTGAAGAGCGTAGCTCGAAACGTCAAAGACTTTCCGTATTCCCGAGCGTCATACTAATATATACTTTTGTTATTTACACCACCTGTCCTCGTCTGTTGTTATTATTTGTATATTCTCCCATATATATATATATATATATATATATATATATATATATATATATATATATATATATATATATATATATAAAAACTGCTACTTAGAGATTCACGTTCGTCGAACAATTTTGATTGAGATTCTTGTGATATTTTTGTGATGTATTTTTAGCTTTAATAACAACGCATATTACTCTTCCTCCGGTATTCGAGCACTATTTTCCCCACCTTGTTTCCCATTTATGTGCTCACTCTTGTATATATATATGATTTAGTTCTAAGGATTCATTAGGATCTTGGTGCGTCAATGCGTAGGACGCCAGGAATTAATGGCTAGTTAGGATAGTATAGCTGGAGACGCGTGGCTTAGTGGCTAGGATGTTGGACTGATAATCGTAAGATTGTGCTTTCGATTTCTGGACTGGGTAACACATTGTGGTCTTGAGCAAAACACTTCATTTCACATTGCTCCAGTTCACTCATCTGGCCAAATTGAGTAATCCTACGACGGACCGGCGTCCCGACTAGGTGGGAAATGTATATGCCATGAAACCGGGAGACCGGTTCTAATGAGTCGGTATGACTCGGAAAGGTAACTTTACTATAGCATTGAGCTCGCAGTGAGGTAAACAACATTGATTGCATCAAGTGTTAGTAGGATGGTGTAAATATGCAAGTATCAAATCCAATTTAAACCGTATATCCGACTCTGGGGTCCGTTCTTGGCGAGGCGTACGTGTAAAAAGTAAACACAAATGGCGTTTAAAATCTACAACTGTTTCGATAGGATTTTATTAATGCATTCATAAATGATATATGATCCACTATCATCAGGTGAAATTTTAAACAAGTCCCATTTTAAAACAATTGATGCTTCTTACAACAATCTGGACAGATCCAATGTCAGCTGGATTACCTGTTTCAAGATGTGCTATGATATTAAGCAATCGATATGATTGATTATTCAAAAACGGACATGTTTTAACGTGACCTGTTTAGAATTACCTGATGATGGTGGATCATAAGTTATGATCTAATATTTAATGAATGCCTTAATAAAATTCTACTGAAACAGCTGTTGTAAATTTTAAACGCCATTTGTGTTTACTTATATATTAGTTTTATAGTCAAATAAATGTCCAGAGAACTGATTTTTCATTTGATAATAACCTAATTTCATAACTCAATCGTTGATCATCAAATATACCATATATTACTTTCTATGATAGGCACAAGGCCTAAATTTTTAGTTTAGGAGTAGGTCAATTACATCGATCCCAGTGCGAGACCGGTGCTTATTTTATCGACACCGAATGTCTGACGGACAAAGTCGACCTCGGTGGAATTTGAATCCAGAACGTAAAGACGGACGAAAAGCCGCTATGCATTTTGTCCGGCGTGCTAACGATTCTGCTGGCTCACCACCTTAAACTATAGCATATTTTTTCACGCCGTAGAGAATTGCATTTATTTTTTATGAAATAACTTTCCATTATTTCAAAAATTTACAAAATCGGAATGATTGTTCGACTGTTTAAAAACAAACATTTCAGAAAGTACTGGAGTAAATGTTTCGTTTCCAAATGTTCAGATAACTACCGAATTCTCCAGTATTCTCTGGAGCTTCGATCGATTATCCGTTTGCAGGACCATGGGTTAATTATGTAATTTATATTCTTGAACACATATCTAACTTACTAATTATACACAAATTACTAATTACATCACACATGTTACGTAATGAAATTTCAAGGTCCATTTTTCTCAACAGCTTCACTTTATCTTGGATTGATATATATTGGGGTTTACATTTGGCGCTGACGCTAACGCTCTCATTTCTGTTACGTGTAGAAGCTATCGGACAATCTTTCAAAATGTTGGTACTGCCGCTAATAAACACAGCGTAAATAAAGCATGTAAACACACAGTTCACACACTGCCACTGGTGGCCGCACTGAAAACTAGACTGGCGGTTACGAATATTTCAAATTACCCCCTTGTAATTTATCCGAATCAAACGCGTTGCGGATCATCAGTTGCCGGAAAATCGGTGGTGTAGCAGCATTTATATATATTTATACAGGTGCAGGTATTGTTGTGTGGTTAGAAGTTTCCTTTGAAACCACACTGTTTCGGGTTCAGTCCCACCACGTGGCACCTTGGGTGGCTGCCTTACTATAGCCTCGGGCCGAAGAAAGCCTTGTGAGTGGATTTAGTCGACCCCCAGTATTTATTGCTATTTTATGCCTGGTACTTGTTCAGTCGGTGTCTGCAGCCGAACCGCCATGTTATAGAAGCGTAATCAAACCAACACCGGTTGGACTATATAACTTTGGTATAAGATAAACACACACACACACACACACACACACACACACACACACACACACACACACA
>NC_068992.1:62054459-62054708 GCF_001194135.2 Octopus bimaculoides
TATATATATATATATATATATATATATATATATACGGTCAGGTTAGCGAACCGAGCTACCCGTGTCATATATAAATATATGTGTATGTGTTATCATATTACTGATGTATATATGCATATATCATTCATGTATACAGATGTATATGTGTGTTTGTATGTGTGTATGAATTCAGTAGCATCGCCTCTCAATATATTTATGCAATATATCTATCTATCTATCTCTCTCTCTCTCTCTCTCTCTCTCTCTCTC
>NC_068992.1:62054718-62059220 GCF_001194135.2 Octopus bimaculoides
TATATATATATATATATATATATATATATATATACACACACATATATGCGAATGCATATACATATGTATGTACGCTTGTTTGTATGTATGTGTGTATGCATGTATGTATAGGCATCTCACAAGATTACGAGAATAATTATTGTCTACATTGATAGCAATGAGTTCTCTCAATTCTAACGCATGAAAATGCATACTGTAGTGTGTCTACGGCCTATATAATATCAACGTTTCTTTCTTCTCCTCCTCGTTCTTTCTTTCTTTCTTTCTTTCTTTTCCTTCATTTATTTCTTCCTGTCCTTATGTAAGTGTGTATACGTGTGGGTTTGTGCATGTGTCTGCCTTGATATATATATATATATATATATATATATATATATATATATATGCATTATATATATGCATGAATATATAGACATAGATATATGCGTATATATATATATATATATATACATACACATGCATATATACATATTTCTATCTATATACCTATATAATGTATATATATATCTATATCTATATATCTATCTATATATATATATATAGACACACACATATATATTGTATACAGCTCTATATATTGCTGTTCCTCAGTGTTTGTATAAATTACTTATGCTATCCCATCATCCTAATCTTTTCCACTTTAGGCTTTTTTTTGTTAGTCCCATCATTGTTTTTCCTTCAAAATATATTTCTTCATTTCTTCCTTTGTTTTTTTTTTCTTTATTTGTTTTCTGCTATATTTTTTCTTTTCCTTTTTTTCTCCTGCCAACAATCTTTCCCCCGTTTTGAATATAATTATTATTAACAATATTTTATTTCTTCTTCTTCTTCTTCTTCTTCTTCTTCTTCTTCTTCTTCTTCTTCTTCTTCTTCTCGAGCGTGGTTTATTATTATTATTATTATTATTATTATTATTATTATTATTATTATTATTATTATTATCGTTGTTGTTGTTGTTATTGTTATTATTATTGCTTGTCTTATTCGATCAATCCCACTTCCTCGGTGCACAGCACATTTACTGGTTCTTTGCTGCTCTGCTAAGTATGTAAACGTGTGTGCAATCAAGCTATCTACAACAACAACAGCAACGACTACTACTACTACTACTACTACTACTACTACTATGTCGAGGCCTTCATGCGAGCTAATCGATGCGCATAGCTAAGTGCAACTTCTGTTTCCCCAGGTATGCAAGGGCGATATTGGTTTTAGATGGGTGAAGAGTTGCTTGCCTTACATCCAATTTGCTCATTTGTTTGTTTTGATTTGTTTGTTTTTCATTATATTATTCTGTTGTCGTCGAAGTCGTCGTCCTTGTTGCTGTTGTTGTTGTGAACATTGTTGTTGCTATTGTATATTATTGTGAAAGATTTTATAATTTAGAAAGGTGACGTGATAGTGTGAAACGTGTATGTTAAGTTGTGTCTCTGTTAGGTAGAGTATTCCGCTATACAAGTTGTGATAATGCGTAGAGCGTACCATGTGTTTATAGTAATGTACTAATGTGCTGTCATCGTCTATCTAGAATTACATATAGGGAAGAGTATTCTTTCTTAACCAATTTTGCCCCAACTTCGATTTTCCAACAATGTGTGCCCCACCGTCAATAGGCAATGTTCATATTCATAAGGCGGTGAGCTGGCAGAAACGTTAGCACGCCGGGTGAAATGCTTAGCGGTATTTCGTCTGTCTTTACGTTCTGAGTTCAAATTCCGCCGAGGTCGACTTTGCTTTCATCCTTTCGAGGTCAATAAATTAAGTACCAGTTGCATACTTGAGTCGATCTAATCGACTGGTCCCCTCCCCCCAAATTTCGGGCCTTGTGCCTAGAGTAGAAAAGAATATTCATATTCATACATGCGTACAAACATAGATACATGCATACACGCACACAAACATACACACACATACACATATGGAAAAATAAGAAGAAGCATATGCGTTTTCCTTTTATATTGCTCTGAATTAGTTCTAGAATATATTATTAGAGTGAAATCCTTTCAAAATACAGTAATATGCATTGAAAAACGGGTTATCACAAATCAAATTATTTCGAGATGAATTATTATATATTCCAAAATATCATATCAAATCCAAAATACATTACGGATTCCAAAGTATATTAAAATGATTTTAAAATATTTTATTAAACTCTTCAAAGTCCATAAATGACAAAATTACATCAAAGTACTTCCAACATAAATAGGAGTTTTTTTGTTGTTGTTTTGTGTTTTAAATTTGGACACAACGCTAGCAGTTTTATATTGAGAGGCAAATCGATTAGATCGACCCCAGTGCTCGACTGGTTCTCATTTCATCGATCCTGAAAGGATGAACAGTGAAGCTTCCTTGGCGGAATTTGAATTTAGAACGTGGAGTCGGAAGAAATTTTACTAAGCATTATCTCCGGTGTGCTAACGATTCTGCCATCTCCCACAAATAATTTTTTCTACTGGAAACACAAGTCCTCAAATTTGGGGGAAGGGATTAAGTTGATTATATCGACCCCAGTGCATGACTGGTATTTATTTAATCGACCCGGAAAGGATGAAAGGCAAAATCAACGGCGGCGGAATTTGAACTCAGAACGTATCGACAGACGAAATACCGCTAAGCATTTTGCCCAACGTGCTAACGATTCTGCCAGCTAGCCGCCTTATCTTGCACAAATAATAATAGCAATGATAATGTTGGTGACGATGTTGTGAGAACATGCTTCTGTCTAGTGAACGAAGTTGAAGAAGCTGCAGTTCTCTAATGAACCATACCAATCGAAACAAGAACCAGATCGATTCTACTTGTAGTTCTTTCCAAATGAATAGACCCAATCGATAACTACTCCCTCCCGTATATTCTGCCATAATATTTCAAGTGAAATAAAACCAAAATGATGGCTTAAACTATGGAACCTCTACATGGCGATTCAACCTGTTTAAAATAGCAGATAAATCTCCATCAAGTTACAACCTACCGTCGAGAAAAGAGCAGGAAACAATGGACAATTGTAGTCGTTGACGGTCAATATTCGAGAGAACGATGAGGTGGTCGGAGCTTGAACACAGTTGCTGTTAGATCTGCTGGAACGAGTCTGACTTAGGCGGGAGTTTAAAGAACAACAACAACATAATCCAATGAACAAGCTTTATGCAGTTGCATGATCTACTGTAATTAGCAGACGAACCCCGCTCAAATAGCATTTTACTCTCATGTGTTGATGGTGCAATCCATGAAGCCGATCCGCAAAGCTCGAGCGATTGATGGAAAGCTTTTGGATAAAATTTTGCCGGACCAGGTCATACCTGGGGATAAAGGATTAAAATCAACAAAAATAAGTCAGCAAGGAAACCTATGCGTGGGAATTAGCCAGCTAGAAATAGTAGCCAAATCACAATCCACTTTCTTGAAAAAGGAAAGGGCTCAGTGGAAAATTATGTTCTGGATGAAAATTATGTTCTGGATGGAGAGACTACTCCTACTACTACTACTACTACTACTACTACTACTACTACTACTACTACTACTACTACTACTACTATTACAGCAGTAGCAGTAGAAATAAGAACAGCACCAGAACCAGCAGTAACAACAACGAAAACAAACAACAACAGCAGCAGCAACAACGACAGTAGTAGCAACAACAAATGCGTGGATAACAAGTCACAACAACTTCAGCATCAGCAGCAACAACATCAAGAACACACAAAAAAAGAAAAAAAACAACAGCGGTCAGTAAAAAAAGCTACAGCGCCAATATCATCATCATCATCAGCAGCAGCAGCAACAACAACAACAACAGTAATAACAAGAACAGCAACAGAGGTACCAGCAACAGAAGCAGCAGCAGCAGCAGCAGCAGCAGCGACAGTGTGATTGGTTACAATAGCAGCAATAATAAGTGCAACACCAGCAACAAGCAATAATAATCAAATAAACAAAATAGGTGGCTGTGAGGCGGGTGGGGGCGGGGGATGGTTCCCGAATTATTTGGTAACGTCGATAACCTGGTTCGGTTTTGAATAAATGAAAAAATTGGCGAATTAAAGCGAAATCAGGAATCTAAAAATAGCAACCGAAGAACAGTTCAACGTTTTACAAGCTGGTGTTGTGTCGTTGCCATGGATATTGTTGGATTCGAAGTCATGAATAAATAATTATCCATCCACCCATCCATCTTCTCCACCGATTATTCGAGGGAAGATCCGCGGAGTTATAGTCCTCGGGTACCTCGGCACATTTTCTGTAGTGTCACATCAGAAGTAACCGTCATTTGACTTTCCGACTGGTTTTCGAAGCGTGACCAACTGAAACTATGGATATTATTCAACCATGTCGTTTTGGCTTACTCGTAGGTCACTCGCTGATTGGTTCGGCTTGAAGAGAGAATCCCTTTTGCGATTCTTTTCTGCATCCTCCAAGGAAAAATAAGTGAATAAATTTTAAAATAACGAAACAACACACACGCAAACACACACACACACACACACACACACACACACACA
>NC_068992.1:62059525-62059808 GCF_001194135.2 Octopus bimaculoides
AAGAAAAAGGAAATAAGTTATTTTGGGGTCATACTTGTATGGAATGAAGCATCGCATGAGATATGCTGAAATTGGGGGGGGGGGCAATGGCATCATAGAAGAAATTGGATAAACATTCAAAACACGCATAAATACACACATGTATGTATGTATGTATGTATGTATGTATGTATGTATGTATGTATGTATGTATGTATGTAGGTTGGTAGGTAGGTACTTTACGTACGTACGCGTTTATGCATATATGGATGTATGCAAGTACTTAGTAGGATCAATAGCTATC
>NC_068992.1:62059940-62064032 GCF_001194135.2 Octopus bimaculoides
TATCTATCTATCTATCTATCTATCTATCTATCTATCTATCTATCTATCTATCTATCTATCTATCTATCTGTCTGTCTGTCTGTCTGTCTGTCTGTCTTTCTGTCTGTCTGTCTGTCTGTCTGTCTGTCTGTCTGTCTATCTGTCTATCCGTTTATATACCAATATATTCATTTCTGTTTTATTTCGTGATAGTAGCATTCGGTTAGAGCGAACCTTCAAATCTTCATGTTTAATATTATCCTTGCAAATGTCATCGTAGGATATATTGTCCACAGTGGGGTGGTGACAATAATTTACGGGCAACCAGCTTCCATCGCGCATCTTAGGATCTGTTCCAAAACCAATCACAGTAGTGTCGAGTAACTGTCAAGAATGACATCAGGAATGCCTTTCGTCGCTTGGATAACGCAAGGAAGAGGATTACATAACATAATAGTCATACATTATTTCGACGTACATCTGGTCACTAAAGTATATAAAGAGAGAGAGAGAGAGAGAGAGAGAGAGAGAGAGAGAGAGAGAGAGAGAGAGAGAGAGAGAGAGAGAGAGAGAGAGAAAAAGAAAGATCGCATTAAAATATTTTTATTCAAAGAGTCAGTACCAGCTGGCTGAAAAATAGCTATGAATTGGCAGTTTTAATCCATTTTCTAGCAGACTGTGAGCAGTCGTGAAGAATCAATGTGTTGGAATTAAAGAACCTCTTTGATGTTTCCCAAACATGAGAAGCATAATAATTGCATCAGCTAATGACTAGAAGTTATGATGTATATATTTTCGAAACCATCTTAATGCAGGAACACTCTCTGTCGTCTAGCTTCCAAATAACATCATCTAAGCTATGGAACATCTCCACGCTAAGTAATGAGAAGAGAGACTGCTAGAAATAACAGCAACATTTATTTCTATTTATTTCATTTAATGGAAAGGAAGGATACATAAAATGATATCGTCTGAGATATCTGAGGACTTTAATAAAGGATGAGATCGTCATGGTTAGATTGTCTTTGATCATACGTCTGCTCTACTGTGATTGAACCGACCTACATTAAATAATGTAGGCTTAGATTCAATCTTTTCTATCTGCTATTTGTATCAGTCATTGGACTGTGGCCATACTGGAGCATCGCCTTGAAGTGTTTAGCCAAACAACCCAGCTGCAGTAATATTATATCAGTATCTTGTCGAACCGCTTAGTCACGGGGGCGTAAACAAACCAACATCGGCTGTCAAGCAGTGGTGATGGTAGGGACAAACAGAAGCGCGAAGATACACACACATACACACATACGACGCGCTTCCACACAGTTTCCATGAAACAAATTTACTCACAAGGCATTGGATGGCTATAGTAGAAGAACTTGCCAAAGGTGTAGCATAGTCGGCATGAATCTAAAGCCACGTGGTTCCAAAGCGAGCTTCTTAATCACATAGCCGTGCCTCTATGTGTATGAATAACAGACGGGATGGTTATGGCTGGATCGGATCTGTTCGAGGTTAAAGAACTGCCACTTCAGCGCATATATGTATGCATATATATATATATATATATATATATATATATATATATGCATCATTATACATATATATCATTATATATATGTGTAAATATATATATGTATGTATGCATATATGCACATTTATATGTATGCGTGTGTGTGTTTGTGTGTGTGATTGTACGTATGTTTATGTAACAAAATCGAATTTAATTAGAACGATGATGGTTCTAAACTAGCAACACACACACACATACACACACACATACACACATACACACACACACACATACACACACTCAAAGACAAATGGCAACAACAAAAATTACTCAATGCTGGTCAGTCGACGGAGCAGTCATGTGTGAAGAAAAATTTTATAGAAAAGAACCATCCCGAAACTTAACGAGGAAGTCTTTGAAAAACTTAAACAACGACTGACGTGTCGGAATCAAGTATTTTATACCCCAAAAGAAAGAAAATTCTCAGCATGCAAAAAATAAAGAAGGAAACAAATAAATAAGGTATAAGAATAAATATGAAAAATGAAAGATAAAAATCAAAAATAAAATCTGCTGACGGCATTTCCCTCATGAACTAGATAGTTCAATAGATTTTTGTTAGAGAGAATATATAATCAATGATTAAGAGCATTTTTTGGATCACAAGACAAAAGCTGGTTGCCACCATCCCAGGTCAGTGCAAGATAGACATGTTAAATTACATCTTATCTAGAGGCTAGAGAACAGCAACAAAACACTGCAGACCGATTATTATCGTATTTTATATTTATATATTTATTTTTTTTATTTTGTTATGTTTTAGTTGAGAATCTAACAATATTAACTTTAAAGGAATATATTCCAGTTAAAAGATCTCAAGATAAGATCTCGTGGGATCTCGTGCGAAGTCTCGTAAGGAGATTGTCTGCACATGAAAAAAAATATATATATAATAGCATAAAAATAGGTGTAGATCTGTGGTTTGCTTCCCAACTACAGAGTTTCGTGGTCGGTTCCACTGAGTGGCACCTTGGTACATTGGGTACTGTCTTCTATTATATCTTCGGACCGACCAACGCATAGTGAGTGAATTTGAAAGAGCAGAAAGAAACCCGTCGTGTCTATCTATCTATCTATCTATCTATCTATCTATCTCTCGATCCCTTTTGATCGAACTCCCCCCTTTTTCTTTCCTACGATCCCTTTTGATCGACACCCCCTACTTCCTTTTTTTCCCTTCCCCCTCCCAAAAAGAAAAGCTCTGCATTGTATTTGTCCCATCTTTGTTGAGCCCTGTGTGGCTAATAAAAGAAATGTATCTATCTATCTATCTAACTGTCTACCTACCTACCTACCTACCTACCTACCTACTTACCTACCTACGTATCTATCTAACACACACACATGCCTAACTGTCAGACTGCATAAGCAGTCTGACAGGCGTTTACTAACAAAATCAAGTGCTCCAATTATTATTGGTATAAATGTAAATTTGTATGTATGTATGTATGTATGTATGTATGTATGTATGTATGTATGTATGCACGTATGTATGTGTACAAGTATGTGTCCAAAACAAGTTTTAATTAAAACTTCAGAGTAGGTTTTATTCATTTAATACATGCTTCATTTTGAAGTCCCACGTTCCACTTTCGAACACAGAGATCTACATACATTAAAGGAAGAAAAAGACCCGACATCTCAACTAAAAGATGTGCTTAACTTAAACGAAATCCATTTATACTTTTATGGGTGAAATAAATATCAGAGATGCTTCCAACTGTAGGATCTATCTATCTATCTATCTATCTATCTATCTATCTATCTATCTATCTATCTATCTATCTATCTATCTATCTGTTTGTCTACATACGAACCCAAAGCAATCCCCTTACCTACCAACCAACCTACCAACATACCTTCCTGTCTACAGTCCTGTCCACATCTCAGTGCATCTATCTATCTGTCTGTCTGTCTAACTAATTATCCGTCTGTCTCTTTCGTCCTAAGCGGAAGGAAGGAAGGAAGGGAAGCAGCTGACGGCCACTTTACATCTGCACGTGTTGACGTCATGGTTGAGACAGTTGCTAGGCATGACATTAAAGTATTCAATATCTAAAAAGGATAATGGCTTTCAACGACGAAACGAAAGCAGGATTTTGTCTTCCAATTTCACTATCCCTGTACAGGAAGCCACCGTAGAAATAACCAGACTTTTCTGCTTCATCTTTCACAGATTGCTGTCCGTGATTGTGGACATGGTGCGGGGACGCTTCATTGGAATGCCCATATATGTGTGTGCGCGTGCGCGTCTGTGTGTGTGTGTGTCTGTACATATGTGTGTGCGTATGTGTTTGCAAACATACTTTCACACACATACATACAGATATATATGTGTAATATATGTACACATAATTATAGCACACACACACACATGCATATATATGAATGTATACATGTGTGTGTATTCATGTATGTGTGTTTATAAACACATCTATCTATCTATCTATCTATCTATCTATCTATCTATCTATCTATCTATATATGTATATATATATATATATGTATATATATATATGTATATATATATATATATATAT
>NC_068992.1:62064199-62066409 GCF_001194135.2 Octopus bimaculoides
TATATATATATATATATATATATATATATATATATCTATATACACACACGTAATTATGGCACACATGCATAGAAGTATATGTATATATACACATACATATATAAGTGTGTGTAGATGTGTGTGTGTATGTATCATTATATGTGCGCACATTGAATATCGATTAAGCTGATTGTCGAGACCAGGCCATTGGAGAACATAAAATATAAAAATATAAAAATGGAGCAAAAGAAAAGAAGAAAAATAAAAAGAAAAAAAAGAAACGAAACGGCAGAAGCGAGAGTGATGTAAATAAATGACCATCCAAACAGACACTTGTTTCTAGAAGAATACTCCCTCCCCTACACACACATGCACAAAGAAAAAAGAAATATATAAATAACATAGATGACAAAAAAAAAATGTAAAATACAGTAAAAGCAGAAAAATAAAGATGGCAGAAAAGAGAAAGAGGGGACAGCAAAGGGACACCATAACGATGACGACATAAATGATAATGACTACCACCGCCATTACTAGAATCACAAACGAAAATAAAAATAGCCATCATAATAATAATAATAATAACAACAACAACAACGACAGCCGCAATAACAACAACAACAACAACAGCAGAAGCAGCAGCAGCAGCAACTACAAAGTCAGCTCAGCAGGCGATGTAGGAATCGGACTGAAAATTACTTAGATGATAGCAAGATAATTGTTTTGAAAAGGGGGATATTTAGAAAGCTATGAAAAGACTTAGAGCAAGAAAAAGGAGATTGTTGCGATGGAAATAAGTTATTCAACGACGCCATTTTCGTTGAAAAGATGGCGCTGAAAGACTCTACTGTTCACTCATTAAGGAATAGTTTTTGTAGATTTTGTTGTTGTTTAATTTATTGTAATATTGTCATTACCGTTTCAGTGAGTTCATTTCATTATTTCTTAAATGGTGAAATAACACTGTATAAAACTATAGAGTCTTTTAGCACTAGAGTTGTGTGTGTGTGTGTGTGTGTGTGTGTGTGTGTGTGTGTGTGTGTATGTGTGAGCGCGTGAGAGAGTGTGTGTGTTAGTGTGTATGTGTAAATGTATATTTATATATGTGTGTATATGTACATGTGTATGCACACATACAGTTGTATATGTCTGATGATGTTTATATGCGTATGTGTACGACATATGTATCCGTGGCATATGTATGTGTGTGTGTGTGTGTGTGTGTGTGTGTGTGTGTGTGTACATGTATACATACATGCTTGTATGCCTGTATATATGTTCATATATATACACACACATATATGCACAAATAATGGTATATATATGCTTGAGCATGTGTATGCGAATGTCACGTATATATATATATATATAATATATTCGTGTGTGTGTGTGTGTGTGCATATATGTATGTATATATATATATATATATATATATGAATAATTGTAATTATAAAATGCATTAACGTATCTTTATGTACATGTACTTTTACTTTTCCCCAACAGACACACGCACCCACACGCGCACGTATATGTATGTATATATATATATATATAATATAATATAATATATGTATATATATATAATATAATATGATATATATATATATATATGTACATACATACATACATATATATATATATATATATATATATATATATATATATATATATATATATACACATATATGTGTGTGTGTATGTATATACATATACATATGTATGTATATATATATGCATGTATATATATATATGTATATCTATATGTATATCTATCTATCTATCTATCTATCGATCTATCTCTCTCTCTCTCTCTCTCTATATATATATATATATATATATATATATATTCGATATGTTCCCATACAGTTTCCATCTACCGAATTCAATCACATTACACGGCAATAATCAGTCGGGGCCTAGAAACACTTGATCAAGATGTTGCGCAGTGGGACTGAACTCTAAACCATGTGCTTGCAAGGGAAATACTTAAGCATCCGTCCTGAAAGCAGCTCCACCTGTTTCACCGTCTATTCGGTGAAATTTTTCTCAGCCGATAACGATCGGCTTATTGATTCCAATTCCTTGTTTATCTATTGATATTACAACGAAATGGCCAATAAAAGTAGGAGATTGACCGGCAATGAAACGCAATTGGGTGATAAAGTAGGTTTCTGCTATCTTCATTAGTGGACAAGGTAGCTATATATATATATATATATATATATATATAT
>NC_068992.1:62066478-62067046 GCF_001194135.2 Octopus bimaculoides
ATAGCTGTAGAGAAATAACCATCATACATACATAGGCACATACATACATACATACATACATACATACATACATACGTACATACATATGTACATACATACATACATAAACTTATGCACACACACACGTATATATATTTACAAATCATATATTCCATACACATATACACACGGATATTATAGTGGTCAAAATAATTCGAATCTCTATGTGTGTGTATGTATATATATATATAT
This sequence comes from Octopus bimaculoides, assembly GCF_001194135.2. Lineage (NCBI taxonomy): Eukaryota > Metazoa > Mollusca > Cephalopoda > Octopoda > Octopodidae > Octopus > Octopus bimaculoides. The sequence goes on from NC_068992.1 coordinate 62,066,710, forward strand.
ATATATATACACATTATCCGAAGTGTACAGTAATATATATCGCTCACACCTGATCTTACCAATCGGTTTCGCGCTAGAGGTACACTGGAGTGACAGGTAACAGTCCGATTATATAACCATACGCTTATCAGAGGCAGCCGATATGGAATGTAATCTATTGTACTCCTAGCGCGAAACGGATTGGTAAGATCAACCGTGATGGATATATAATGCTATACACTTCGGACAATATACCCAATCTATTGACAGATATACAAGTACATCTTTTTCCTGACTTATGGATTTTTAGACTTTCGCATATATATAAATATATATATGTATATATATATATATATAT
>NC_068992.1:62067513-62071741 GCF_001194135.2 Octopus bimaculoides
AATGAAAATGTTTTTTTACAAAGAAGTACAAAAAAGTACAAAATGAAGAAAATAATATATAAAACAATAATATATAAAAAAATAAATATACCCATACATTATATTGTCTTTGAGCTTTTGTAGTTCAATAGTAGTTCATGTATAAATTGGTAGGAAAAATAAGGATGCATGAGAGTTGAGAGTTTTGTTAGGTTTAAAAAAAGGGGTTAAAAGTTTGTGTTAAGCAGGAAATGTGGTGTCAAAACAGGAAGTGTGCGTAAGGGGAGATAAGTGTTTTTAGTTAGAGTTATGAACTCTTTTTTTTCCAAACAGGAAGTTTGTGTCTGTTCATAGAGAAATAAGGTCACTGAGGAGTGTGTGTGTTAAGAAATGGTTGGAATTTCTCTATGAAACATATATATATATATGTTTGCATATATAAATGGAACAAAAACGCAATTGAGGGCAAAAAACGTTCGGACAGGTAGACGACACAAAGGCGGACAAGAGAAACAGCAATTAGAAGGACAAGCAAAAAAAAAAAAAACGAAAAAAGGGTCATTCCTGGCTTTCTTTTATCAGTCGAGTCCCAGAAGTCACAACCATTTCGGGCAGTTATACTCGAGATGGTTCGATCTGGTTGCCCCCCAAAAAAGTCTAAGCGAAGAGCATTAGACCCCTTTGTAAGAATGCTAGCGAATATGTACGGCAACAAAGACAAAAAAGCAAAAACAAAAAAAGAAGAAAAAAAAAACCCAGAGAACATGGTACACAATTACGTATACGAACAACAAGAAATAACAACAGGCGTCTTGCGACTGAGAACGAATCAAATTGAGTTGGCGTGTATGAAGTGAAAGCCTAACGGCAGGAACATGGGAGATGGACACAAGAGGTGCTGACGGTCGGCAGTCAGGCCAATATGTATGCACACACACACATAAACATACATACTGGTATTTATATGCATTCAAAAATAAATTTGGCTACTTTAATATACTTATAGAATATATCAGTATGTATGCATATATATTGAATAAATATAGAAATGTGTATATAATGTTTGACATATTCGTATACATGTGTGTATAAGAACAGATCTTAAATTCATGTGGTTGTGTACATACACATCAACATGCACATGCGCATACAAACGTTGTTATATTTTAAAACCTGGTACTTGTACACACAAACACACACGTATAGCAGACAAGGGTAACCTCAAATGGATCCTGGGTATCTTTATCTGTTGTTCGCTTATCATTGGATTACTGCCATAATGAGGCACCACCACCTTGAAGGACTTAATCGACCAAATCTACTCCTTTCCTTACTTTTGCTAAAGTCTGGTATTTAATCCATTCGTCTCTTTCGCCGAACCGCTAAGTTAAACAACCAGCACCAGTCGGGAAACGTTGAGGCTGGAACAATCACACACACACACACACACATGCTCACGCACGCACACACTCATATACGCGCATACACAAACACAAACATGTATATGATAGGGTTTCACACAGTTTTCGCTTACCGAGTTCATTCACAAAACATTGGTCGGTTTAGAGTTATAGTGGAAGACACTTGGCCAAGTTGCTGCGCATTTGGATTGAGCCAGAAACCACGTGGTTTCAAAATAAGCTTTCTGAACCACATTGCCATGCAGTTGCCCTTTGTCGTCGATATATTTCTAATATACGAGATATTCGCTTGTTTCAAGTTTATCTTCGTTACAACAAACAGCCGTAAAGCAGAGATGTATTACAGAGCTAACAATATCGGATTGATTAGATGGAAAACAAAAAGAAACGAAAAAAAAAAAGGAAAAAGTAAAACAAACAAACATATGACCCAATTGAGAACAAAGTAGAAATGCGTTTACAGATTCCTAGGAAAAAAGTAGAGAGCGTGAGTTAGTTGATATTGAACAAATAGCAATGGTGAATTTATCATCAACTGTAAATATAAGAAAGCGTTAAAATGAACAGAACAAAAATGAAATAATAGTTAAACGTGAAAGTTAACATAGTCGTTGATGTTTATTATTACCTCTACTTTAGCGAAGGCAGAGGTGTTGTTTTTTAATCGTGTTTGTTTGTTTGTCCATGGACAAAATATCTCAAGAACCGCTGGATGGATTCGAATGAAACTTTCAGGAATGTTTGGCCTTGTGACTGGCACGAACTGATTAGATCTTGGGATCGATCCGGTTGTGGACAAGGATTCTGGATTATTTTTCCTGTTGTTTTACTTAATTTTCGATAGTGGTCAGGTTCATTTTTAGTATTCCCTTTTGTGAGAGCAGTCGAGTTTATTTCAGACATTCTCATTTTAAAAATCATCCCCGGCTAATCGTTGTGAGGACGTTGCTGTTGCCTTGGCGGAGGTTTGCGCTCTCTGAATGCTCTTGTTATTATTTGTTTTCAAACATATTTGGAATTCTGCTTCAGTAAGCTGAGAGATTCTCTTCTCTACGCGGTCATAAAAGTTGCTAGAAGTAGTACTTAATCATTGTATTAAGGTCGTCCGTTTACAAAAAAAAAAAAAGAAAAAAAGACAAGTTATTTTGGATCAGGAAGTCACACGTCCTCCGTCGTTCATTGACAGCATATTGTCAATATTGATGCCTGGCGAAAGGCGGTGAGCTGGCAGAAGCGTTAGCAAACCGGGTGAAATGCTTAGCAGTATTTCGTCTGTCTTTAAGTTCTGGGTTCAAATTTCGCCGAGGTCGACTTTGCCTTTCATCCTTTCGGGGTCGATAAATTAAGTACCAGTTACGCACTGGGGTCGATGTAATCGACTTAACCCATTTTTCTGTCCTTATTTGTCCCCTCTATGTTTAGCCCCTTGTGGGCAATATAGAAATAAGAAATGTTAGCATGCTGAGTGAAATGCTTAGCGGTATTTCGTATGTCGCTACGTTCTGAGTTCAAATTCCGCCAAGGTCGATTTTGCTTTTCATCCATTCGGGGTCGACAAATTAAATACTGGGGTCGATCTAATCGACTGGCCCTTCCCCGCCAAAATTTCGGGCCTTATGCCTGGAGTGGAAAAGAATTTTGATGCCTGGGGAAAGCTGTGAGCTGGCAGAATCGTTAGCATTCTGGACAAAATACTTGGCGGCATTTCGTCCGACTTTACGTTCTGCGTTTAAATCCATCCGTGGTCGACTTTGCCTTACATCGTTTCGGAGTCGATAAAATAAGTACCACTTGAACACTGAGATCAATATAATCGACTTATCGCAAACTTGCTGGCCTCGTGCCAAAATATGAAACCAATATTGATGATTGAGTTGGGGTTCAACGTTGCTATCTAAAGAGTCGATAAACACATACATTTTTATTGTCCTTTATCAATTTTGTTAAGGATTTTCATTAAGCTTCTTAATTATCTTTTTTTATTAAAAAACAGTAATGGCACAAAAGAATGAGAGAATTATTGTTTTTAAATCAAGGAATATTTTTTTTTATTAATTATTGTTTTTCCTTTTATTTACGGAATTTACAAGATGAGATCAATAAGTTATCAACAATTCTATGAAGGCGCTCAATGATAAAAAATATTTGCCGACTCCCGATCTCTGTTGGTCACACATCTGCACAAATACATGCTGGGCTTGGCAACGATACTTTTGTAGAAGTCTAACAGTTACACATGCGTGCAATTCTCCCTTCTTCACTACATCCGATATTTAACCAAGGAAAGGTTATCGACTTGGGCCGATAGAACTTCAAACCAATGTCTTCGCAGACTTTGTTATCAGAATGCAAAGAATTGGAAGAGATACCAAAAGGCATCTTGCTAAACCCCCTGACTACTCTACGAATCTATCGCCCTGGATTGTTACTATCTTTTACTCAACTTTGAAAGGGATAGTCGATCTCGACAGGATTTGAACTCAGAGCGCGAAGAGGGAGAACAAGTGTAGCAAAGCATTCCATATAACTCTTTAACGACTCTGTCAATATGTGATAGTTAATGGTTTCAGATAGTTTCAATTTTTGGTACGGGGTCAGCGGTTTCAGTGGGTGGGATTAATCGATTACATTAACTCCCAGTGTTCAACTGAGAGTTATTTTATCGACTCCGAAAGAATGAAAGGTAAAATTGACTTCGGCGTCATTTGAACTCAGAACATAAAGAGCGGGAAGAGATGACACTGACATGAAGGTCAATAAAGAAAATAGCCTCAATAAAGAAAATTGAAACAATCTCTCTCTCTCTCTCTCTCTCTCTCTCTCTCTCT
>NC_068992.1:62072377-62074044 GCF_001194135.2 Octopus bimaculoides
TATATATATATATATATGTATATATATATGCATACATATATACAAGTAGATGCATGCACACATAAATACATATATATGTATATTTAAGTATATATATAGTTCTATACACACACACACATTTATACATGAACGCGTGAGTATCTATGTATATTTGTGAATACGCGCGTGCGCATGTGTCACGATAGAAAAATCACTTGACCAAGATGGCTACGCTATAAGATCGATGTTGTAATAATAATCACGTGGTTGTGAAAGAAACTTGTTAAATACGCGGTCAAGCCTACGTCCATGATAAAATGTCTGTATGTAGTTTAATAAATATCTAAGTTATGTTTGAAATTTTTTATCGAATTCCTTTACAAGAGAAATATCAGTGGTGCTAGGAAATCGAACACTCGACTGGTGAATTAGTATAGATTTCAAGGTCAAAATACTGAACAATTTTACAGTCTGGCTGTTGATATTAAATATTGTAGGAAAAGCAAAGAAAGCGAATATTCGGCAGTCTCCTCTCTTCATTTCCGACATAATGTAATATAGCTTGAACATGATAAATGATTGTTTCTGTGTGATAAATGGCCGTTAAATGTCTAGAACTTTCTTTTGGCCCATTCATCAAACATCTTCCATTCTTCTACCCCTGCTTTTTCCCCCTCTTCTGTCTTCTTTTCTTTCATTCTTTCCTTCTTTTCCTCCTTTCTTTTTCCATTCTGACCGGTTTGCTTTATATATGTAATATATTTGCTTATGTTATATATATATACATACATACATATATATATATATATATATATATATATATATATATATATATGTGTGTATATGTGCGTGTGTGTAACACACACACGCAAATATATATATTGTAAATTTTATAAACACACAGAATGTATATATGTGTATATGTCTGCATATATACGCGTGTATGCACATATGCATAACTCTCTCTCTTTATATATATATATATATGTGTGTGTGTGTGTGTGTGTGTATATACATACATACATACATACATACATACATACATACATACATACATACAGGGGACGGCGGTTGTATATGCGATAGGAAAAGAAGAAGTTTTCACTTTTGTACGGAGCTTTTGCGTTGCTGTTCGACCTGTTATAAATAGCAGATGAAATCAGCTCCAAATCACATCTTATCATCTAAAGAAAAGCGGGGAAATTACTTGTTAATATAATCCAAGATACAAAATATATAAAAATAATAATTATAATTGTGTAGTTATCCACGAAGCTGGATCGTCTTTGATAATCTGTTTGTTGGATCAAAGTTGAAATAGGGTTAAGACCAATAAGAACCCTCCCCGTTACCCGCGTTACATCTACCATCAACAAAAACAAAAAGTTTTGGGTGGTTTATATATTTTACGGAGAACAAACATGAAATCGGAATGAGTCGTAAGTCAGTTACAAGCGGTTAAATCTCACATTTAAATTTTAATTAAGACTTGTTTTGGAATCACACGTCTATCTATCTATCTATCTATCTATCTATCTATCTATCTATCTATCTATCTATCTATCTATCTGTCTGTCTGTCTGTCTGTCTGTCTATATATCTGTGTATATATATGTTTATATGTGTGCATATACACACACATATCTATACATATGCATATATATATATATATATATATATATATATAT
>NC_068992.1:62074054-62076619 GCF_001194135.2 Octopus bimaculoides
ATATATATATATATATATATATATATATATATATATATAATGCATGCATGTGTGTATATATATATACATATATATATGAATACATGTGTGTGTATATATATATATATACACACATACACATACACATACACACACGCACACACAGACACACATACACATACACACACGCACACACAAACACACACACATATACAATTGGCACTCAATCGGTCCGTCGGTTACGATGACAAGGGTTCAATTTGATCCGGCCAACGAGACGGCCCTCTCCTGAAATTAACGTGTAAGTGGCTAAGCACTCTGCATATACACGTACACCTCATGTACTTCTGAGGGTTAAGGCTGACCCTTTCGAATAAAGGCATAATTCATTTTTCCAGCTGAGTGAACTGGAGCAATATAAGGTGTCTTCATGAAAGACACAGCGCATCGCCGAAGATAGAACTCAGCGTTGTTTTTCGTCATCACAGAACATTTCCTCTTTTCAGACGATGTCTGTTCACAATACAAACGATCCAGCAATATAAGAGGACTTTTAGACACATTACTACGTGCCTTCTCTGTAAAGACCCTCCCACTGGGCCGATGAGACGAACCAAAGCATCTGTTCTTGTATATAGGAATTATCGAACCAGAGTGTGTGCTTGCTGATGCCCCCACCTACCACACACACGCATACGCACGCACACTGACGCGTACACGCACATATACATACATATACATACATATATATATATATATATATATATATATATATATACATATATACATATATATTTACACACACACACATATATATATATATCCATGCATATACATGTGTGTGTTTCTATATATGTATGTGTGTGTTTGTATATGTATGTACGTGTATATATATATATATATATATATGCATATGTGCGCGTGCACATGTGCGTGAATTTATGCGTCCAAGTGTTCATGTATTCACACCTATACATACACACGCGCACATACACACATATAGATGTACATATTATATAGAGGGTTATAATTCAAGCTATGTCCCCTAATCTCGTGAAACACATCTGCACCTTCCAGTTATCAAATCTCTCTATATATATTTCATTTTAAACGAGGCATTCATATGCGCTGAAACTTCTGGTGTGTCATATTTGCAGAGTAAGTATGTATTAAAACAAAAAAGGGTAAGTTTGATTTATTTTTGGTATTTAGATATATATTTAGATATATATAAAAAAAATATATACCAAGCTTCCCATTCTTTGTTGTAATGCGTACATACATACATATATATACATATATGCATACATACATATATAAATAAATATATATATATATATATATATATATATATACATTCATATATACATATGCATATATGCAAAGAGCAGTCGCCATATCTTCTCCCCTAACTACCAACTGTGAAGACCGCAGGGTTAAATAATCGAGCTGTTATCTAACATCCCCTTGAACCCCTAGTGCGAAATCGATTGGCAAGATCGGCCGTAATGGATATATAATCCTGTACACTTCGATTAATATACATATACATACATATGTCTATGCTTGTATTGTGCCTATACACATATACTACAAACTCTGAGTAGCTATGGAGCCTTACTATTGTGGCTAACTGTCATATCAAGTTAGCTCACAGTATGTAAGCTATTTTGCATTCCTTGCATGTTAGGAACTCACCTCTTTACTTTAAAGCGGTCAGCTCGACCTTAATGAACGGCCAGAGAGAAAATGGAGAGTAAGGAGAAGGAAGAAGAAAAAGGCGGGTAAATATCGGATATAATCTTTACACATACATATATATATCTATATCTATATATATCTGTGTGCGCGTGCGTGCATGTGCGTGTATACATATGTATATATATATATATATATATATATGAGATTGAAAAATAAAAATAAAAATAATAATAATAATACAGATAAAGACAAGTGCTTAGTCATGCAGACTTTCAGCAGCGTAGTAGCTTAAGATCTTTCAGTATTGTTTCATTGAGTAGGATTTTCGGTTGTTTGTGTTATTGATCACGTAATTGTATTGATCATCTAATTGTAATTAAGTGAACAGAAGACTTACATTAATCTTGCCATGCTTTCACTTGGGTCAGAGTGAAGAAAAGCCGAAAAGATCTTTTGAATCGATTTGGGTGATGGTAGTGGCTTAGCTTAGCTTAGATCTCGAGCGAGATCTAAATAAGTAGCGCTAAGTCTTCGCCCTCGGACACACACACGCACACACACACACACAACAGTTACCCACATTTATACAGTTGTTGTTGTTATTGTTGTTGTGGCAATAGCTTGGTAGAAATCGTTTGAACATCGGACGAAATGCTAAACGGCATTTCCTCCGGCTCTTTACATACTGAGTTCAAATCTCGTAGATGTAGACTCTACCTTTTATCTTTTCAAGGTCAAAATTGTTGGCCTTGGGCCAAAATTACAAGTTGTTGTTTTTGTTGTTGTTGTTGTTGTTGTTGTTGTTGTTGTTGTTGTTGTTGTTCTTCTTCTTCTTCTTCTTCTTCTTCTTCTTCTTCTTCTTCTTCTTCTTCTTCTTCTTCTTCT
>NC_068992.1:62077022-62079833 GCF_001194135.2 Octopus bimaculoides
CCTTCTTCTTGTTCTTGTTCTTGTTCTTGTTCTTGTTCTTGTTCTTCTTGTTCTTGTTCTTGTTGTTGTTGTTGTTGTTGTTGTTCTTCTTCTTCTTCTTCTTCTTCTTCTTCTTCTTCTTCTTCTTCTTCTTCTTCTTCTTCTTCTTCTTCTTCTTCTTCTTCTTTTTCTTCTTCTTCTTCTTCTTCTGTCAACAGTTTGGCAGAATGGTTAGAGCATCGGACAAAATTCTTAACGGTATCTCCTTCGGCTCCTTTATCTTCTGCTGATATTTTTGGCCAACACTGCTTAGGACAGTCATAAGCAATTCCCCTACGGCATGTTTGCGAACAGAAAAGATAGGGTCCATTGTATCTAGGTTACAATCTACTTAATGCACTTGTATTCAGTCACTGTGTACCTTCCTTAAGAATCATCTGATAGTACACTGAAAGTTGGCCTATCCAGTATACTTTAATCTAGGTGATGGGCAAACTGCGGCCCGCGGAACTTTTGAATGTCACGCCTGAGCGATACATTACAATGAAGTTTTGGGATAGTGCGCCCCGTTTGATGGTCAGCCACGTCTTACGTGTCCATGTCTGCTTTAAACTGTGTTGTTTGTGGCTTTATAAGCGATGATATCAAAAGCAACGGTAAGAATACCACCACCACCACCACCACCACCACCAACAACAACAACAACAACAACAACAACAACAACAACAATAGCAACAGCAACAGCAACAAACACAACAACACGATCTGCCAAACGCTAATACAACAATACAACCATGACCACCACTAGCAACAATAACCCAACCATAGCCAATTTCCTCAGCACCACAAGCAACACTACTTCTACTGTAAGCAGCTCCACTGCCACCACCGTCACCACCACCACCAGTGATCTTTTATTAACTTTCTCGTTCTGTTGACCTGACCTCTGTTCATTTCCAGTTTAAACCCGATGACATTTATAATAAGAAAATAAATAGATATAAATAAATAAAATCTAAATTGAGCGCTAATTAAATATGTCAGCTTAGTAGAAACTGTATATAGAACTAGTTGTAGTAATGGTGGTGGTGGTGGTGGTGGTATGATATCGACAATACTCATGCATTTTATTGATTTCTTGCTTTGTCAGACAAGCTTAGCTGTCAGCTGTAAGGTCCGAGAAAAGACGCAAGAAGCTTTGATAGTCCTTGTTATCTTTTATATCTTATGTGTTTCATTCATCGGATTGCGGTCATGCAGGAGCACCGCCTTGAATGGTTTCAATTGAGCGAATCGTCACCAGTACTTTATTCATCTTTTTTAAGTATGGTAATTACTCTATCGAACAAATCGACCCCAGTACTTATTTTTTAAAGCCTAGCATCGATTTCTTTAGCCGAACCGCTAAGCTACAGGGATGTAAACACACCAGCACCGGTTGTCAAGCGGTAATGGGGATACAAACACAGACACAAATACACACATATGTATATATATATATATATATATATATATTGTTGTACTTGGGGATGGTCATATTGCCAGTTTAGCCAATAAAAACACACGCACTGTATATTTGGTGTTAATTTGCTTCAGCTTTATATTTCATTAATCTTAATCTTATTTCGGCCAGAGTTCTTTCGTCACACTTCTGTGACCTCATCAGTGGTCCTTTGTTTCCTTACGATGGGCTTCTTTCAGTTTCCGTCTGCCAAATCCACTCATAAGGCTTTGGTCGGTTCGAAGCAATAGTAGAAGACACTTGCCCTAGTCGCCACGCAGAGAGACTGAACCCAGACCAATGTAGTTGGAAAGCAAGCTTCTTACCACACAGCCAGGATCATGCAACCAGGATTTATGTTGTATGGTGTTTGACACAGTTTCTGTCTCTGAAATCCAGTCACAAGGCGATGGGCGGCCGGAAGCTATAGCAGAAGTTGCTTGCCGAAATTTTTATCGCTAAGTTCCAGAAGTGCAACAAAGAGCCCTTGGTCCTTCTATAGCCTATAACACTAGTTGTAAAGTTAATTGCTCGTTAGCGTTTCCAAGGTAGGCAGATGGGGAATGGAAGATATTATCCTTAGAGCTGAGGTTTTCCGCATTTCTTGTAACAGAGAAAACTTCGCTAAAATATGCCCAACCGCATGTGGGGCTAGTTTATCGGGTGACTAATGAAATTACAATTCAAAAATAGAAATAACCCATGCGAAGGGTTTCCATATAGATGCCACCTATTCAAAATTTAACTTAGAAGAATTTAGTCGTACCGAGTTTAAGAAAGGATACTCATACTGTGCTGTGAGATCGAACCTAAAACCCTGCTGTTAACTGAAAGTTTTAGTTACTATTTGAAACACTGGGTTTGCTGAATTATGAAGAATGTTTTTTTTTAGTATTTAATTCTAGAAAAAGGGTTAGTTCTTTAATCAGAGTAAGTTATAACCCTTTATACGAGGAGGTGCTGAAAAATTCCTGGTTTTCGGTAAAAGAAAATACAGGAAAATCAGTTAATTATGATTTTATTCAGCATATTCCCCTCTCAGATCCACACACTTATTGCAGCAGTTCTTCAGTTTCTCTAAGCCCTGTAAAGGGATTCGGAAGTTTGGGCATCCAGCCAGGCCTTTCGCGACACTCTAAAAGCCGGGAACTTTTCAGCAACCCTTGATAGACTAATTTTGGAATAAGGTTTTGCAGATGGGTTCACGAAAGGAAAAAGGGAGTGAAGGGACATTTCTAAGGAATATACAGTTCACAGTAGTGCTGGTAGCTACTTATGTGTGTGTGTGTGTGTGTGTGTGTGTGTGTGTGTGTGTGTGTGTGTGTGTGTGT
>NC_068992.1:62079843-62082861 GCF_001194135.2 Octopus bimaculoides
GTGTGTGTGTGTGTGTGTGTGTGTGTGTGTGTGTGTGTGTGTGTGTGTGTGTGTGTGTGTGGGTGTATACTCACATATTTAAATGTGTATGTGTTATTTCTTTACTCTCTCTTTTATTTCTTTACTCTAAATGTGTATGTGTATTCATGTTACGTTTTAAATATGTCAGTGTGTGCGCATGACATGCGTGTATATGTGTGTGTATGTGTTATGTAAATAGTGAGAAAAATAAATAAATAAATGAAGCAAACAAGGAAAGAGAAAGAGAAAGGAAGCAAGAAAGAAAGAAAGGAAGAGATTGGAGGAAGACGGCTTGAACATATGTGTTAATATGTTATTGAGTGTGTGTGTGTGGGGGGGGGATAGTGCGTGTACGAAAAGGGAAAAAAGAGAGCGAGCAAAGAAAAGTCAAAGCTGCACAAGAGAAAATAGATAGAGGTGGAGGGAGGAAAGAGGCAGTGGTAGGAGACAGTGAGAACGAAATCGAGAGAAAGGAAGAACGAACAAGAAAGCGTGCGAAAGGGAGAGAGAGAGAGAGAGAGAGAGAGAGAGAGAGAGAGAGAAGGAGAGAAAGAGAAAGAGATAGAGGAGAAAAGAAAAAGAGAAATTGAGAGAGAGAGAGAGAGATGCCGAAAGACAGTCCTGCGCAAAAACAGACAAGCAGACGTACAAACAGACGGTGTCGACATTAATACACTAAGACAAAAGGTAATCTTTGAGAGACTGTCGACCAAGGCTTTGATTTAGTATGGTAATTTATTAATCTGAGCAACCACTGTATTCAAATGTTGTTGCAGATATTAGGTCAGTCAGTTGTATGTATCTCTGTAGAGTTACACTGAATTTGCAGACGACACTTTCCGCCATTATGGTTTTTTAAATTTGTCTGTCTCTCTGCATTATTTGTTGGACTATAAGCATTCTTCTCTGCGATATATGTATATTCAGATGTGCTTGTATATGCATAACACATACATACATACGTACATACGTACATACATACATACATACATATGATATATATATATATATATATATATATATATATATATATATATATATATGTACATACACACATTATATACATGCATGCATACTAACATACGTATATATTTTACACATACAGGCACAGAGATATTCAACGATACTCTTTCACACACAGGCGTCTATAGATATCTGTTACATAAAAATTACGCACACTTTATGCATATACAAATGCGTATATGCTTGCATGCTTCTATGTAGTATGTGTGTGGGTGATGTAGACTATGTGGCCTTGTGGCCCGCAGTTAGCTTCCTGTTTTTGTTTTCCATTCAAGTTTTTTTTTTGCTTTATCCAGTCTATTACATGATACTATATATAGCTGTAGTCACTTCAAGATACACCGTTAAGATTAATTTGTTTCACACACACACACGCCCGCACACACACACACACACACATACACACACACGAATGCACACACGCAATGAACTTCATTAGGTTACAGCTACTTCTGCTATAAGATGCAGTGCACTCAGAAGTGGGTGCTTGTGCATCACTTTATTGCTTCCTCAGAGCTTATGTAATGCATACATACATACTCACACACACACACACACACATACATACACACACACACACATACATACATACATACATACATACATACATACATACATACATACATACATACATACATATCAATCTTGAAAATTTAGGCTTCTCAAAACCAGAAAGGAGAAAGCTAATTCGAAGACTATAGATCCAGTCCATTACTGGAACTGTAAAAATCAGTAAAACTAACCAGAAGTTTATCAACAAACAGAAGGAAGAACCAAGAGAAGAAGGAGGAAGACAACCTATATCGACAACTTGCTGGAGAATACTGGCATGGAAGGGATACAGGAGCTGAGGACCATTATGGAAGATCGAAATGAATGGGGAAAACGTGTGGAAACAGTCTTGGGGCGTCCTATGGGATGACCTACATGAAATGAGATTTATTCCGATCTAGTGTACCTAGGGCTACATTAATTATTGGCACATTCTTTATGGTTGATGTTTTACCGAAGCTCAATTTAAGTCCATCAGACGTTCCAGTTGTGACAATCATCGCGACATATTGCTCAATTCCAGACTAGATAGTACTGGGTGTCATTCCTTATTTAAGACAGTAGGGTGAGATTTAAAGGTGAAGAAGTTGTTATTTCTAGCAGGGTGAGAAACCGCATAAAGGCTTCATCCTTAGCGGGTAAGCATCTGCATTTGTGGGTATGTGAGAATAACAAAGATAAAAATATCACACACCCCTTCTTCCTCCGCACCCACCTCTTCGTCCTCCTCCTTCTCCTCACCTACCTCTTCTTCTTCGTCTTCCTCCTCTTCCTCCGCTACCTATTTCAATTCTGCTACTCTTCCTTCAACTCCTACATCTAACCGAAAGAATTTCGACCTTAGTGTATGTTGTTTATGTAAGTGCATGCTATAATGCATATGTGTGCACACGCATATGTAAGTATGTAGCATGAGTGTGTTTCCATGCGCATTATGTGTCTATGTGTATGCGTGCATGTGTAGATGTGTGTGAATGTGTGTGAATGTGTGTGTGTGTGTGTGTGTCTGTGTGTGTGTGTGTGTGTGTGTGTGCGTATTACTTTGGGAATTTCATTTAGAGAGATGAAAGCATGAGTTAGGTGAAGCGTTCCAAAAGACAGTTTTAACGTATCGAGATTGTACCATCTGCTGACTGCTTACTCGTCTTACCGCCACCGTTTTACAATTAACCTATATACTATACCATACACACATACATACATACATATATACACACATACATACATGCATACACACATACATATATGTATCTGTATATATAGGTGTATATATAGGTGTATATATAGGTATATATATATACATATATGTATATATGCATGTAAACATACATATATATATATGTATACACACACACACATATATTGTACATGTGTGCATATATGTATGCATGTATTTATATATATATATATATATATATATAT
>NC_068992.1:62084399-62085399 GCF_001194135.2 Octopus bimaculoides
ATATATATATATATATAGCGTACTAAATATGAAAATAAATGAATATACAGCTAATCTATATATTTTTATACACTAATAGAATACTGTCAATACATATTAAGGTATTAAAGTTGCTTGAAGCAGTTGAATATACACAAGCACAAACACTCACACACATGCATATAACATATAGATGAACGCGCGCGAATGTGTGTATACATATATATCAGGTGCAGGTGTGGTGGTATGCTAAGAAATTTGCTTCCCACCTATATGCACCTGGTTTCAATCCCACTGCGTGGCACCTTCGATAAGATTCCTTTTACAATATAACCATCTGCTATTTCTTCTAACTCTTTGATCTTGGTCGAAGTTTATCTCGTTTGGAAAAAAAGAAATCAAATCTTCTGTTGGATTTTCAGTTTGGTTAAGAGCCTTTTGGATCTGATGTAGTGATTTTCGTTTGCTTTTTTTCTTTTTTTTGTTGAAAAGGTGACCTTTCCTCGTCATATAAGACTTATAGCTGATGTCTTCGTGGACAACATTTCTGACTGTTCCTTCTGACACATGGAGATCTTTTGCAAGTGACCTCATGGATTTCTGGTATTGTAATCAATGGTCTGTTGAGCTCCCTGGATAAATTTAGGCGTTCTTATGATTTCAAAACGTTCAGAATGCTTTTATGCTTTGATACTGGGGATATGTTCCCATCTTCAGTCTCTAGCTCCTTACAAACTTTGTACACGAAAGATCTGGCAACTTTTAAAAATCGAGATATTTCTATATCGCTATGCTCAGACTTTATAACCATGGTAACAACATGCCTCTCCATTTCTTGAGTAAGCTGAGGGCGTGCCATTATTAGTTTCTGAAACAAAGATTATACAGAGTTAGCAAAAAACGCAGCAATGACTCCCAAAGGTCACATCCTGAAATACCTTACACACCCTCTCTCTCTCTTTCTATATATATATATACATATATCTATATATCTGTGTATACATATATATATGTATATATA
>NC_068992.1:62087423-62090577 GCF_001194135.2 Octopus bimaculoides
TGTATATATATACATTTCCCCAACCATAAATACTTATTTCTAGAAAATTGTATTTTTGTCCTTAATGTGCAAAATATTATTGTATTGACTTAAAAAAAAAAAACATAATAGGAAAATCCTATTTGTATCGATTCTTGGATTCTTGATTGAATATCTTCATCTTCTACATACTTTCTAAACTATAGTCACATAAACACACACACACACATACACACACGCGCGCGCGCGCACACACACACACAC
Organism: Octopus bimaculoides; assembly: GCF_001194135.2. Classification (NCBI taxonomy): domain Eukaryota; kingdom Metazoa; phylum Mollusca; class Cephalopoda; order Octopoda; family Octopodidae; genus Octopus; species Octopus bimaculoides. The sequence continues at coordinate 62,087,667 of NC_068992.1, forward strand.
ATGGATCCATACGTACACATATAATCTTTTATTAGACGGGTTTGTTACTAGAGTAAGCAGTTGCATCAATATGTTGTGCTTTTCGGATAAGCAAGGGAGGCATTTCAATCCATTAATATATAAGGGCACAGCCTCTGTGATCGATCAGTTATTATGAAAATAATGAATGCCTTTGTGATTTAGGCCCCAAATATACTTAGTAAACGTGTCTCAGCCTGAAAGACGAAACATATTTGTTAAATCCATTCATCGATGGATTTGAAATATGTTACTTAATTGGATTATTTTCCTCAGATAATCTCAACGGATATGATGTGGGAGTATTTATGTAAAAAAAAAAACTGTCGTATTTATTGGATGCAAATCCAATATGATGTCTTTGTTATGCGCTGAACTCAGAAAAATCTGATGTATTATGGGGTATAAAATTTTTTATTTTATGTGGGGGAATCGCTTAGTGGGGGATCTTTCTGTCTTTATACCTTTGTTTTTTAATTAATCGTGCTGAGGCTTTACAGATGCCAATTAATCATATATGTCATTAACTAGACACATTTAGAATTAAACCTGACCTAATTAAGACAAGATATTCTAAGGCAAGAAGTATTGTTAGTAATTTTCTATACTTGAATTACAGCTAAAATTCTATACCTGAATTTTAGACGTATGTTCAAAAGACTTATATTTCGTGGAGGGGTTTTCTTTCAATATCTTTATATATACCCAACCTCTTGTGTATTTTTTACGGAAGACGTTCCACTATCGACATTTATGGTTAAGGAGGAAACTTCATAGAGGAGTAGGTAAGCACACCTGTAAATCACAGAGGTACACTAGTTTATCTTGGCTACTGGTTTCCTGCCTAATGAGTTTTAGTCTAATGCTGGAACAAAGATTGAATCGCACTAGAGTTTAGATTTTTGAGAGAATACAAAATGTAAAATTCAGGTAAATACCAGCTTGTATAGAAAACGTAATGAAACTGCGTTATGTCTACATACATTACTGTCAGGCTATAATATTTTATAAAGATTGCCTTGTGTAATTAAAAAATAAATACCAAATCTCTCATTCTGTGAAAACTCCACTAATCACATTACGGAATATGACAACAATGGATTACATAGAAACAAGTTTACAGAAAAAAATATTTTACGTATAAGACCATTTGCAAAGAAATATTATTTGGTAGAATCCACCGTATAGCTTACACATCAATTCAAGTATCACGCAATCATTCTAAAATTAGGAGGAATTTATTATCCTGCAAATCATATCTATAAATTCTTAAAAGTAGAATCAGGGCGAACAACAGTTGCACTGATAATTCTAGACACGAAATGTATAATATGATTGATGAATCAATGTAAATATCACGGTAATTTTCGATGTCTTAATATATAAGTAATTAGGGTAAATATACAGTCAAATATCTATCTAACAACATAATCTCTCTTCCTGTTCTGCTAAGATTATTAATTGTCTGTCTAGTGTTCCTTCTGGTTGCACAGCACATGTTCAGAAGCGAATATCGTTTTGTTTTTTTGTCGGCCGGAAATAGTGACGTTAGCTATAACACATCTAAACGAATTGCTGTCATCGACCTTTGAAGACAGGGCGTGTGCATGTGTGTCATATATGTATAGATTTATACACACATAAATACATATGGTACTGTTATGTGTGTGTGTGTATATACATATGTGTACGTGCGTGCTTGTGTATGTATATATATAAACGGATATATACACACACTAATTAGGTGCTTACAGTCTTTCAGATATATATATACAGATACAGACAACCACATGTTCAATGTAATACAGGAATTTTGTGTGTTACTGTACATCATCCCATTATCCCATTAGTCTGTACTAATAAGTAATAAAAGAGCAACAAAACGCATGAGCACAAACAGAGGGCGCTTGTATTCATGCACATCTACGCATACGTCAATGTGTATCCGCTCATCTTAAATTAACAATCTATTTATATTTATATATATATATTTATATATTTATATATATATATATATATTTATATATATATATATATTTATATATATATATATATATTTTAACTGTAATAAATACACATTCAACATACGCACACAGATTTACCAACAAGCATTAGGTTCTGTAAAACTGTGGCAGCATATAGGTGTATCAGCGCGGAAAAGTTTCTATGTGTCAGGCTGTAAGTGTATATTTGTGCGTGTGTGTGTGTGTGTGTGTGTGTGTGTGTGTGTGTGTGTGTGTGTGTGTGTGTGTGTGTGTGTGTGTGTGTGTGTGTGTGTGTGTGTGTGTGTACCATATGTTACTTTAGTTTTCTGCTGTTCTTCTTGTTTAAGCTAGCAAACCTATAATCGGTCATTCACAAGATGCTAAAAAAAGAGGCAGCCAGATCTCCATCAATTTGCTGATAGCAGAAGCACACTTTTTCATAATGAACTCTTTTGTTCTTGCTAAATTTGTAATCATTGGACTGGCCATGGCTGGAATGCGCCTCTTTCGTAATGTTTGGTTTTTATCTCACTCAGAACAATGGATTTTTATCATGTATGTATGTATGTATGTATGTATGTATGTATATATGTATGTATGTGTGTATATATGTGTGTGTATGTATGCGTTTAATATGTGTATGTATATATATACGTATGAGTGTGTTTGTGTTTGTATTATACCAACACCACCAACACCAACAACACCCCCACCAACAACAACCACAACACCACCACCACCACCACCATAGAGAGAGAGATAGGAAGAGAGAGAGAGAGAGAGAGAGAGGGGGAGAGAGAGTGAGAGAGAGAGAGGAGGAGAGAGAGTGAGAGAGAGAGAGAGTGAGAAAGAGAGAGAGAGTGAGAAAGAGAGAGAGAGAGAGAGAGAGAGAGAGAGAGAGAGAGAGA
>NC_068992.1:62095060-62097600 GCF_001194135.2 Octopus bimaculoides
ATATATATATATATATATATATATATATATATAAAGTAGAAGTTGAAAATGCACTGAGAATAGTCGAAATATTTCTATTATATTTAAAGATTTAATTTGTTTCACAGTTTGCACTGATTTTCAAACGTAACACAATATTGGGCATTTGTACTTAATACTCCCATCATTATCAAGAAACAAGGTTATAAAGAAAAACTATATAAAAAAATACATACAGGATTGTTTGCAGTTGTTGGAATCGTAACATTTGTAACTGTATGTACGTACCAAAACGACGCGCATACATACGTATATGCTTATAATCGCACGTCTTGTATGCTTATAGTTGTACATATGAGATTATAGTCGTACCTGTATAGACGTTTATATATAAGCTGTAAAAGACTGAATCCGTATTCTACCCGTATTTAAATCATATTCAATTACACAATTTGACTCATGAAAATGCAGTTTACTTTTATTTCTATCCTGTATATAAGATGTTGCTGCTGATAGATAAAAAACAGTAGAAAAGGTTAGGCTAGTAAATTCAAAGGAGAGAGTGACAGAAAGATAGAGAGAGATTAGGAGAGAGTAGAGAAAGTTAGCAAAACAGATTTGAGAAAATGTGACGGACATATTGGATCCAAATTTTGGCCCAAAGTCAGCAATTTTGGGAGAGGGATAAGTCAATTACATCAACCACAGTATTCAAATGCAAATTATTTTATCGACTGCAAAAGGATGAAGGGCAAAGTCGACCTCGTCGGAATTTGAACTCAGAACATAAAAAACGGGACGAAATGACGCTAAGCATTTTTCCCGACGTGCTAACGATTCTGTCGACTCACCACTCTGTCTGTTTCTAATATTTTTAGAACAACTTGTTGCAGGAAGTAAACAACTGTACCCAAGACCTGTCTGCTCAACCTCATCATTGCACAAAAACAGTAGGTGAATCTGAAATCCCAGAAAGCCCAGAGGAAACTTCGGATGAATTTGCAGCCAATTATAGATCCAACATTACTCCCAAGTTAAATTGATGCTTTGCTCGGGAATGTAATAGTGTTCAGGAAGACATCAATTCAGGTACATGTATCTTGTAGGTACAGTCCACAAAATTTTGAATGGCTTTCGTCCAACATCTAGTTAGAAATCATTTGATAGATCAAGCAAACCTCGTGTCACCATCTTTGTGTTGCTTCCCATTCAATATAATTGAACGATGATCAGAGGAGCAAAAACACGGTTATTACAAAAAAAGAAAAGAAATTAAAAAGAAAAGAAAAGAAATAAAAAGAAAACTGAAATAAAAAAGAAAAGAAACCTGAAATAAAAAGAAAAAAAAACAAACAAGATGCCTGCAATTTGTAGAAATCGTAAAAATTGTCACTTGAAATGACAATTTAATCTGAAATTTGTTTGCAATTTGCCCGGATTATTGCCGCCGAAGCTGGGCTCGGTGGAGCTTTGTGATTCCTGGAAATTACAGAAGATATTGTAACAGAAACATTAAAAATTTTGCGTCCCTGCAAATTGCAAACGATCCCGTAACACAATATTGGGCATTTGTATTTAATACTCCCATCATTATCAAGAAACAAGGTTATAAAAAAAACTATATATAAAAAAAAAAAAAATACATACAGGATTGTTTGCAGTTGTTGGAATTATAAAAATTGTCAGTGAAGATGGCTAAAAATCAAATTAAGTAACAATGCTCCTTTGTTCGACATCTATCAAACCTAAGATGCTACAATTCCAAATATACAACTTCAAGAGTCAAAGAATGCTCCTCCATTGCAATACGTAAAATAGCAATAGCAGAAAAAAAAAACGCTTTATCTCATTGTACAATATCAAAATCTAATACCTCTCTGGATGTATTGAAGAAATCACTTACTAAAATGCATATCCATAAATGCATTATATTTCATCAGAATGCTGCACTCTTTTATGTTATAAAATACGTAAAGACTGACATAGAACTAATGATAGTAATTCATTAGATAACTAGCAATGGCTAGCATATCCTTGTCTGATCAAAACCCTGTAGAAAATAAATGGGCTACATATAAGAAAATGAGACCTCTTTGTACTTCATCAATTCTGAATTTAAAGGTGAAGATACTGCAGTTTCGGATACAATAGACAACCCCATATTCCGATCACAACCTAGTCCACAGCAGGCTTGACCGCATTGTTGCCGTATTAGAAATAACAGGATACCACACCCTCTATTGAACAGAATAACATTTATATTTGCACTTTTGCAAACACAGGATATCTGTATATTTTATAAAATACATTCCTTTGTCTGCATCATCAATTATATTATAAAACCATAAATTTGTCAGAGAATTCATGTTTTCATTTAAGTAGTTAGATATGTATACATAATACATAAATACATACGTTTGTACATAAAACATATATACGTACTTACATACATACAAATATACGTACATATACACCTATATTTATATGTATATATGAAATATAACTGCATCTATACATATATATATATATATATATATATATATATATATATATATATATAT
>NC_068992.1:62097788-62098299 GCF_001194135.2 Octopus bimaculoides
ATATATATATATATATATATATATATATATATATATATATATGTACGTGTATATGTATATTTGCATGTATGTATGTACAAGGATCTAGATATTTTCCGTTCAATATTATCGAAGACACGAGCGTCCATCTCTGCAGTGATGTAATGGCATCACTGCTACTGCCGCTGCTGCTGCTGCTACTGGTGAAGCTGCTACGGTTGTAACTGCTGCTACCGGTGCCACTGCTGCTGTTTTTTTTGTTGTTGTTGTGTTGTTACCGTCGTCGTTGTTGTTGCCATTGTTGTTCTTGTTGTTGTTGTCCTCCTTCAATTTCTTTATGTCGAACTCATTCTACCCTTTAACGCTGGATTCACTCATGCAATATCATGGAATCTAACGGAATAAAGGAATAGATTTCATACATACACATCCATACAAACATACATTTACACATATACATACATCTATACTGGCTTACCCACATAGCACATAACCATATATATGCATATATATATATATATATATATATATA
>NC_068992.1:62098552-62100272 GCF_001194135.2 Octopus bimaculoides
ATATATATATATATTTAAATATATATATATATTTAAATATATATAATATATGGATATACATATAAATATATATACATAGATATATATAAAGATGTATATATATATATATATATATACATATACATGTATATATATATATGTGTATATACATTTATGTACATATACATATATACATATATATAGAGATATATAAAGACATGTATATACATATATCGATATACAAGCATATAGACATATATTTATATATATACACTTACACACACACACACATATATATATATATATATATACATATATATATATGTATATATGTAATTATATATATTTACCAAACAAACACACTCACTTACTCACTCACTCACTCGCACACACACACTCTCTCTCTTTAACGCCCTCTCTCACCGTCTCTCTCTCTCTCTCATTCTCTCTCTCTTTCACGTATATATATGCACAGCAATGATGTTATTCACTCCTCTGTACGTTTCCTTTCATTCAAGTTGATTCTCATCTCACGCCTTTGCTATGGAAAGAACCAAAGAGAGAAAGAGAGAAAGGATAAAAAAAATTATGCCAACAGCAACAAGAACAACATCGACAAGAAGCTGGAAAATTCGAGGACATACACATATATATACTCACAAATGCATACGTAATCGCACACTCACACGCACACATACGAAAGCAAAAACGTGAATATGCGCGAACACGCATTTATAAACACACACGCACACACACACACATGGACACACGCATAGATATACGTATATATAAATATATATTTATAAAGACATATACATATACTTATATATATATATATAACCCTATATATAAGATATATATATATATATGTGTGTGTGTGTGTGTGTATACAGACATATATATGCACAAATTCTGTACTTGTGTATGTATATATATATATATATATATATATATATATAGTGAGAGAGAGAGAGGGAGAAGGAGAGAGAGAGGGAGAGGGAGAGAGAGGGAGAGAGAGATACATGTAAAATGTAAATATGCACATAAATGCATATACATATATATGTGCATGCACACACACACATATACATATGTATGTATGTCCGTATGTCTGTATGTATATGTAGAAACAGAAACACACCCTGCTGCCTCCAATCGCCGTATACATATTTACTCATAATACGCCCCCTATCGGTAGTTGTTTTCGGTTGGCAACAGATCAAAGTGTTGAACTCTTCTAGTCTGATCTCTGAACGACAAAAGGAGGGAAGATGGAATGGTAAGTGTGCATCACTGCAACTTGCAGGCTGGCAACCGTAACAAACACAGCACAGCTTCTTTTGCAAATGTATTGATGGATAATGGATGAATGTGTGTCTGTAAAATGTGCATATATGTGTACACAGACATACATACATGTATACACACACACACACACGCACACACACTCACACACATTCATTATGTTGTTTTACAAATATATCTTACAAATATATACAAAGTATACAAAAATTTAAGGATGCATATGTATACATATATTTCTTTAGCAAGAATGGTATTGACAGTGACTTCGGAGAATCGGCTTGCTAGGTCATCATTCGACTGATGGCTTAAGTGGCCGAAACTTCGAAGTCGCTCTCGATACAATTCTTGTTAACGAATAACTAGTAGATATTCTACAAAAGGCATTGAATAATCAATCAACTGAATGTAAAGTTCTTTTCGCTATAATTGTATATAT
>NC_068992.1:62100952-62101383 GCF_001194135.2 Octopus bimaculoides
ATATATATATATATATATATATATATATATATACATATACATATACTGACATATATTCATAAATATAAACATACTTAAGATGTTCTATACACACACACACACACACATATATATATGCATACATACATTTAATACCTACTTACAGACAAACATACATACATATATATTAATACATTACAAGTATTCGATGTACATGTACATACATGTGTACAGTAACACAGTACACATATTCACAATGTGTTCTATTTTTCCTGTCTGCCTGTTCATAAAATCGACATTAGGTGCGCATGTGTAAACCTCAGTTTCCGGTTTTCAAACTGGTTTATTATTTTAATATTTCAACGATCTATACAGCTCACCATAAACACGCATATACACAGAGATAATGTACGCATGTATGTGTATGTATGTATATATATATATATATATAT
>NC_068992.1:62103826-62106326 GCF_001194135.2 Octopus bimaculoides
ACACACACACACACACACACACACACACACACACACACACACACACACATATATATATATGCATATATGTGTGTGTAATTATAAGATCCAAGGATCTAAGTGAGGAAATTTGTAAGCTTCGAACAGTCCGTGGTAGGTATGAAAAAACAATGTTTAGAAACAATAATAACTTATTGGCGTGGCTTGTAAGCGTTTGCAAGTCAAATTTCGGTGAGCTGGAAAAAATGCTGTGGTCCACGGTTAGCAGCGTGAGTTGCAATGAATGCGAATAAAAATCCAAATTGAGTGGGTGGAGCAGGTAAATTTCAGGTAACATATATTTCCTAGCTAGCACATCCTCTGATGTAATAATTACTCAATGAAGGGTCCTCAGAAAGCTACTCATCCGGCTGAAGATACCTTAATTATTATATACCTTAATTATTATATGAAGATTACATTGTCATTAATGAATCCCAAGTTAACACAAACCGAGCACTCCTCGTTGTGTAATCATTACATCAGAGGATCTGCTAGCTAGGAAACATATGTAGTCTGAACTTTACCTGTTCCACTCCCTCAATTTGGTGTGCTGTTGGCAATATCTTTTCCTCCTCAGGACTTTTCCTTTTCTCCTTGCCGACGAAGAGTCATGCTCGAAACGTCAATGTCTCTCCTTTCACCAAGCGTCAAGCTAATACATTTCTTGTGCACGTCCTCATGTTCGTTTTTATTCGCATATTTTCGTAATTTGGTTTGTTTATTTGCATTGAGTATATATATGTATATATATATATATATATATATATATATATATAAGCGCATACACAACACACAAAAACATACACTTTTAAGGCACTTATAAAGTATATATAACAAAGGCTGACGTATACGTGTTTATGGTGTGTATATGTATGTTTGTATGAGTTTGTGTGTGTACGTGTGTCTATATGTTAGTGTGTATGTGGAATGAACTCATAAATACAGACACACTAGTACATATTGTTCATATATATATAGTTGTTTGTTTTGCAATAAGAGACGGTTTTTTAAGAAGTAGTAGTAGTCGTAGTAGCAGCAGCAGTAGTAGTAGCATTAGTAGAAGTAGTTGTAATAGTAGTAGTAGTGGTAATAGAATAAGAATAAGAACAATAAGAACAACAACAGCAAAAACAACATAATAATACAAGCACAACAACAACAACAATGGACTTGTTTTTGCAGATTTTCCAAGATTCCAAGATGTACTAGAATTTCTTGTTTGATCTATGAAAAGAAACGCCTGATGTGTTTCTCAATTGGACGGCAAAGGAATAACAATAAGAAAAAGAAAGACAACAGCAACAGTAATAATAATAGTAATAATAATGTTGATGATGATGATGATGATATTGGTTTCAAATTTTGGCACAAAGCCAGCAAGTATGTGGAAGCGGGTAAGTCGATTACATCGACCTCAGTGCTCAACTGGTACTTATTTTCATCGACCCTGAACGGATGAAAGGTAAAGTCGATGTATATATATATATATATATATATATATATACATCGACTTTACCTTTCATATATATATATATATATGTTCATATATATATATATATGTATATATACATGTTCATATATATATTTACATATATACACACATATATATAAATATGTATATTCTTTTATTCTATTACTCGTTTCAGTCATTTGACTGCGGCCACTCTGGAGCACCGCCTTTAAGTCGAAGAAATCGAACCCTGGACATATTCTTTATAAGCCTGGTACTTACTCTATAGGTCTCTTAGGCCGAACAACTAAGTTACGGGGACGTCAACACACCAACATCGGTTAGGGTTAGTGTTAGGGTTAGGGTTAGGGTCTAGCGATGATGGGGGTGGGGATTACATACACAGATTCAAGGATACACATCAATATATACACACACATACGGCGGGCTTCTTTCAGTTTCCGTCTACTAAATCCACTCACACGGCTTTGGTTGGCCCGAGGCTATAGTAGACGTCACTTGCCCAGGGTACCACGTAGTGGGACTGAACCCGGCACCAGGTAGTTTAGAAACAAGCTTCTTATTTCTTTATTGCCCACAAGGGGCTACACACAGAGGGGACAAACAAGGACAGACAAAGGGATTAAGTCGATTACAATCAAGAGAAGATTGTCAAAGGCATTCTAAGCCGCGATATATGAAGCCATATGTGACTATCTGGTCGATAGAGTAATAAATTGAATAGAAGTACCGATAAAAGAAGGAAGTAAAACAAGCAAAAAAAAAGTGTTTTCCGTCTCCAAGGTGACCCCCAAAAGTATACAACAGAAGTCGAATTATCAGACAAATTTGAGAAGATATGTGAAACGATTTAATCTGTCTTAAATCCTAAAAAACTATGAGAAGTTGTCTACAGTAGGTTATGATAAAATAATGGAAGGGTACAAGTTATATCTTACACGTATCATAGACAAGGAGACGGAACATTGGAGAAATTAATGAAGAAAAAGTGCGGGATCATAGAGAAAT
>NC_068992.1:62108217-62109149 GCF_001194135.2 Octopus bimaculoides
TATATATATATATATATATATATATATATATATTTATATATATATATATATATATATATATATAAATATACATAGAATGAAAGAGAGAGAGAGAGATGTTTGTGTTTGAAAATAAGGAAAAAGTAGAGTTTGCACATTTTACTAGAAGTTCAAATATTGTTTTGGGAATCACAATTGAGAGATTCACATTATCGACTATTCAAACAAATGAAAAGAGGAAGCAATATTTTCCACCTGAGGATCGTTGAGACATGAAAGTGGAGCCGCAAATAAGAATCCAGTTTCTATAAAACAATATACTTTATATAATGGGTTTATTTGTCAATCATCATTTGAATAGTATAGACATACATACTTACATACATAGATAAGTGTGTGTGCATATGTATGTATGTATGTATGTATGTATGTATGTATGTTTGTGTCTGTGTGTGTGTGTATATATGCATGTTCGTAAGTATATATATATATATATATATATATATATATATATATATTAGGAGCAGGCTTGGCTGTGTCGTAAGAAGCTTGCTTCCCAACCACATACTTCCGGGTTCAGTCCCACGACGTCGCACCCTGGTCAAGTGTCGTCTGCTATAGCCTAGGGCTAACCTTGAGAGTGGAATTGGTGATCGGAAACTAAAAGAAGCCCGTCATATATATAGGTACATATATATATTTGTGTGTGTCTGTGTTTGTTCCCCCGCTATCGCTTGATAACCGATGAGGGTGTGTTTATGTCCCCGTAGTCTAGCAGTTCGGCAGAAAAGACCGATCGAATAAGTACTAGGCGTTCAAAGAATAAGTACTAGGCGTTCAAAGAATAAGTAGTGAGGTCGATTTCTTCGACTAAAATCATTTAAGGAGGTGCTCCATTATGGCCACCGTCAAATGACTGAAATAAATAAAAGAATAAATGAATAAAGGAATAT
>NC_068992.1:62109159-62110114 GCF_001194135.2 Octopus bimaculoides
TACATAGTTGAAAGCCAAAACATTGTGGCATGCATCTCGAGATAATATAACTCATAGACATATAATGTTTGGACAAAAAAAAAACAGCATCGGTGCTTGCATTGCGAAATGCGCATTTCTGCGTGACATAGCTTCGTCAGTAAGCATTTACTCGATCAACCACTAACTGAAATACGAAAACAGCGACGGAAAATATTCACTGAGATCATAATTAGCCGGCAGGGAACACACGCACGCACGCACGCACACACACACACACACACACACACACACACACACACATGCGCGGGTGCAGATGCTTGAGATGTATTACACATATCTTTCTTTTATTTTATACTTGAAGTGATCAGTCGGTCAAGTCGACGCCAAGATTCATTTTATTTAGAGTTTGATAAATATTCACTTTGTTGCCGAACCGCTAGGTGAGGGAACAAACATAAGCACAAAGCTAAACACATCGATATATACATAGCTACATATATACATGCATATAAGGATTTACTTTTTGTAATGAGATAAAAAACCAAGGCTGTGTATAATATAGAACATTTATAGGGTCTAATTGACACCACTATCGCTCATAACCTATATACATGTATATATATGTACGTGCGTGTGTGAGAGCGAGTGTATACACAACCAAACGCACTCATATATATTATGTATATATATATATTTGAGGATTCTGTTTATTTTTATATGTCTGTACCATGCTATACTGATGAGCGAAAGCTAGATTTTATTCTGGTAATCGGGATATCGTTCGATATATAGTTGAGCTCATTTTTTTTTAAAAAGGTTGGTTTTTTTAAGAGTTGCTTTTCCTCGCATTCGGTAAAAAAAAAATGTCTTTATTTGGGAAGTCTAGTGTGTGTCATTATTCTGTAAAAATGCCCCTATATGAATACAAATAAATATATATATTTGCTATATATATATATATATATATATATAT
>NC_068992.1:62111469-62116678 GCF_001194135.2 Octopus bimaculoides
CGTACTTATATATGTGTATACGTGTGTGTGTATGTGACAGAGCGAGAGAGAGAGTTTGTATATCTACCTATATATATATATATGTGTGTGTGTGTGTGTGTGTGTGTGTATGTATATGTGTGTGTATGCGTGTGTATCTTTGTCTGTGTGAGTTTGTGTATGTGAACATCCAGGGATACCCAAGTATACATACGTTTAATATATGTATATATAAATTCATATATTTGCAAACACATATGTACACACTCACACATACACACATACACATCTACTCAAAACATACACATATATATATATATGCATTCCTATACATCCATCCATACATTCATGCATAAACATATGCATAGATACATACACACACATATGTACGTACGTACATACATACATATATACATACATATATACATACATACATAAATACATACATACATACACACATACATACAAACATACATACATACATACATACATATTTACTCCTATCGATTTATGAATACTTACGAATTAATAGGTTTACGCATATGTGAAATTACATATATAACGATTATGCCTTCGTTTCGATATTGCTGTTGTTGCAATTATTATTATTATTATTATTATTATTATTATTATTATTATTATTATTTATTTATTTATTTATTTATTTATTCATTTATTGTTGTTTGTGAAGTAATCAAGGTGCTGATTGAGGAGATCAATAAACATGATCACTAACCTCAACCAAATCTATAAACACCGTACCGTTCGCTGTATTAGTAAAACTAATAACTCAGAGCGGTTCACTTGACGTATATATAACTTATATAATTGTATATATTATTAAAAACATGGCGGTGGCAGTGGTGGTGGTGGTGATGGTAGTGATGGTGATGGTGATATGTATGGTAGCGTGGTGGTGGAATCGGTAAAGAACCGCACTAAATAAATTGGTTACGATTCTTTATGTTCAGGGTTCAAATTCTGCCGAGTTCGATTTTGTCTTTCATCCTTTAACACCACTTCAGTGCAAGCAGGCAATGCAGGGGCCCTTATGATTGTGTGAGAAGTTATCATTATTATTATTATTATGAAGGCGGCGAGCTTAGCAGTATTTTTAGCACGCTGGACGAAATGCTTAGCAGTATTTTGCCCGTCGATACGTTCTGAGTTCAAATTTCGCCGAGGTCGACTTTACCGTTCATTCTTTCGGGGGTCAATAAATTAAGTACCATTTGAGTACTGGGGTCGATGTGACCGACTTTGTCTTTCTTTCCTTCTGGGTCAATGAAATAAGTACCTGGTGTACCCTGGGGTTGAGGTAATCGAGTAGCTCCCCTCCCCTAAAAACATTCAGGTTTTGTACCTATAGCAGACAGAATTATCATAATTATTAGGCCATGCTGGAATTGGAACGTAAAGATCAAGAACTAATATCGCCAGGCATCCGACTGGACATTCTTTAGCTCGACCAGTTCACCACCTTGAATTGGTCCTTTTTGCTGGATCTCGAAAGAATGAAAGATAAATTTATCTTCTGCAGGATTTGAACGCAGAACACAGAATCGGAACAAATAGCGAAGCATTTTGTCTGCTTCTCAAACTACCTTGCCAATTCACCGCCTTTTGTAGCTATCCAAATTAATCCGGTTCTCTGTGATCTGAGGTCATCTTTGTCTTTGTTCCCGGTTCAATAGTATGACATACTCGACTAGATATGTGGACGTTGGGCCTACTAGGTCGTCGGTTGAGATACTTTGTTACCACATTTTTCGAGTTCTGAGTTTAATTTGCACCTAAATGCCGATAATTAGGGTTTACCAGCCAACCAATGTAAGCATCCTCTTCCAAACTTGAAATCGTCCACAGAGGAGAGATAGGACTACAAACCGAATGAATAAACTGAGATGTTGAATCCTTCATCAAGCACTGGATCCGCAACAGCTAATGAAGCTGAATTGTTGTCGAATAGAAATTGTGGTAGAAAGAAATGGTCGAGGATCCGTGCAGTGATATCGAACCCAGAATACAGAGCTATGAAATGAACTTCTTAATCACTCGGCAGCAATGTCGATTTTGCTAGAATATAATCTCAGTTTCTGCATGGATCATGTTGCTATTGCTTAAAATTATCGATGGTTTTAGAATAAAAGTTGTTTCTTTTAAGGGTAATCTATATAACGGATTTATATTAGAAAGTGGATTTCGACGGCTCCTGAAGAATTGGATCAAACACCGAAGTCGAATGATTTCCATCTCTCTGTCATTCTCGGTTCACCTTGTGTATCCTTATCAATTTTGTTCCTCTAATGGCCAAAATAGCTCTCCTTGCTTTCTTAGACCTTTCGCTTTTAAGCAGTTTAATCAAATCACACAGCCTGCAACGAAGAAGCACATGCAGCGCAAAGGGCCATGGAAGGATCCTTGCGAGGAATGTCACTAAGCGAACACATTCGAAAAGAGATGATTTGAGAACGAAGTGCAGTAAACGATGTGATCGCTGAGTACGGGAAGCACAAGTTCCGTTGGGCGGAGTATGTCTCAAGGTCCATAGACAACAGGTGGACTTGTGCAGTTGCCGAGTGGTATTCAAGAGATCAGAAAACACCACTTGGGACGTCTCCGTGATGATGGGAAAAGGATTTGGTGAAGCAATTTGGATCGAGAGGGAAAAATGGTATAATCAAAACAAAATTGAAAACGCATTGTGACCAGCAGTGTGTAACAGCATCTGATAGTCTTGTCGATATCGTAATACTGTGCTATGTGTATGTGTGTCTGTGTGTATGTATGTATATATATAGATAGATAGATATAAAAATGCATATATATTACATATACATGCACACACATACTCTCTCTCTCTCACACACACATACATACATACGTACATACATACATACATACATACATACATGCATACATACATGCATGCATACGTTGGTATACGTCGGACGGCTGAGAAGAATGCTCATTACATGCTATAAAGGATATATTGTTTTATTGAAACTGAATGCTATTTATATACATTTACACACACGCACACACACACACACATAAACAGACACACACACTGACACACACGCACACAGAGGCAATCAAAGGCTTTATTTTGATCATTGATTGAGATGACTATTGTTTTTGTTTTATTCAACAGAGTGTATAATGATTTTTTTATTTATGTTTAAATATGCTCACTCCGAACACACAACAGGCACAAACGCAAGTAACAATACGAAGCAGACACACACACACACACACACACACACAGAGGCAACATGCACATACAATAAAACACTTCATACATATTTAAACACATGCTGACATAGACGTAATACTTACACTTAGGCAGTCATCAATTTTGCAGAATGTGTGCAAATGCACTTGTATTTACACACGGGACATATATTAATATATAATATAAATATATAAATATAACAACTTTTGCTTAGGTAAAAGGCTGATAAAAATACATCAAACAAACTCGCAAGTTATTCCGCAGGCATGGCTGTGTTGTAAGAAGTTTGTTTCCCAACCACATGGCTCCGGGTTCTGACCCACCGCATGGCACTTTGAGCAAATGACTTCTGCCATAACCTCGGGACAACCAAAGCCTTGTGAGTGGATTTGGCTGACGGAAGCTGATAGAAAACCTGTTGTGTGTGTGGAACCTCGCAGTACGAGTAGGCCATTGTACGAGTAATTTGCTGTACAAGCCGAGACTCGTACGAATATTTGTCTTGCACTACGAGCGGAAGTCTGCATTACGAACACATAAATCGTCCAATCTTTAAGGTAACTCAGTTAATAAAACCAGTTTACATATTTCTTTTGCATTCTTTATATAACAATTGTCATTTAACTTCTCTGTTTTAAAACTCATGCAAAATTATTTTTGAGTGGTTTTGGGGCGGGGGGCTGCAACTGATTAATTACATTTTCGTTAATTTCAATGGAGAAAATTGATTTGTTAAATGAATAAGTCGTAAAACAAGATCGGTCATGGAACGAATTAAACTCGTACTGCGAGATATCACTGTAGTTATGTGTGTGTATCTTTTAGTCCGTGTTTGTTCCCCACCATCGCTTAACAGCCGATGTTGGTGTCTTTTCTTTCCTTTGAACTAGCGGCTTGGCAAAAGAAACTTGATAGAATAAGTACCAGGCTTTAAAACAAGAGCACTACGATCGATTCATTCAAAGCGGTGCCCCAGCATGGCCGCAGCCAAATGACTGAAATATATAAAAGACACACATACATTTCGCATGTATGTGTGTGCGTTGTCGGATGTCCGTCGTAAGTCGATGTTGACTATTCTGTTCAGGAACAAAGCGCCTTCTTGAACTGTAAAGTAATTAGTGTTGTCTCCCCCACTAGACAGGCTCTCTAGGTCTCTGCTCCAGGTACGAGCATAAACGACGATGATAGGTTGCTTCAGTTTTTGGGTGATAAAGACCAGATGGCAAAAGGTTTATCAAACAAAATGGAAAATATATAATTCTTTGTATGAAAAAAAAATGATACATTTCACACTAAGAAACCGAAATTACTTTCTTGCCAACCTAATATATATTTGTGTGTCTGTGTATATTATATATATATATATATATATATATCTACATACATGTATGTATATTTATATACATACATACAAATATATGAACATATGCTTACACATGACAGACTGTATACGCTCAAATACAAATGAATAAATATATACACACACAAACATATATGTATGTGTGTGTGTGTCTATGTATTCTGATACACTCAGGAAAATACAGATACCTACACACATATTTGTGAGCGTGACTATGCGTGTATATATGTCAAGGTGAACATATACAATATTTGAAATGGTTTTAATGATACAGTCATTAAGCTAAAATGATTAGATGCAAAGAACGCTGCGAGAAATTCATTAGCCGCATAAAAGCTTCTGACACAAACGCTTTCATTTCCCCCACTCTCTTTCTGAGTGTGTGTGTGTGTGTATAACAGGTTCATTTATGAAACCAAACTATTGATTATTTATTTATTTATTTATTTATCTTTCCTCCCTTCTGCCCGAGTTTTGTATTTCCTATATAATTATCATCTTTTATTTCCAGCCAAAGGTCGCCGCGTCAATTCGTCTACACTCAATTCTGTCAATTTCTGTTTCTCTCTGTCCTCACCTAAAATAAATTGTCAACGTGCACACAGATGTATGTATGTATGTATGTATGTATG
>NC_068992.1:62116798-62120192 GCF_001194135.2 Octopus bimaculoides
TATGTAAACATACATCTGTATGCACACATACATAATACATACATACATATATATCATGTGTATGTGTGGGGGTGTGCATTTATGTATGTATGTATATATATATATATATATATATATATATAGAACTGCTTTGCTTCTCTCTCTACCATTCTTTTCTCTCTCTGTCTCGTGTGTGTATCGTTGGCGATTTTCTTTCTCTGTCTTCTCTTTTTTGGACTCTTCCTATATTTCTGACGAAGAGCTCCGCTCGAAACGTTAAATCCTCTTTCTTTTCTTTCCCTTCCTGAGCGTCCAATAACTCTGTACTTATTCCACATGGTTCCGGGTTCAGTCATACTGCGTGGCACTTTGGGCAAGTGCCTTCTACTGTAGCCTTGGGCCGACAAAAGCCTTGTGAGTGGAGATATATATATATACTTTTTATAATCACGACCAAAAACTTCTGGAACTTTCCGTAATACAATTCGCGTGAATGTTGTCTTATGACGCCGCCGTTAATCGCTACACGCCAACCGATGCTAATTGGTTGTTTAAAATTTAAGATTGCTTTTATAGCTTTTAAGCTGATATAATTAGTTCCAAAAAGCCAATCATGTCATTTAGGGCTGTGTTTCTAAACTGAAAAGCTAAGCAACGAGTTTCGAAACGCGTTAGAGACCTCTTTACAATATACAGAATAAAAGAATATATGATAAAAAAAAGAATAATACACATTTCAGAAGTGAATTGCGATGTCATAATCGAGTTAAACTATGATCAGAAGGCAATACAATCTAGACATGGCCATCCTATAATACATCTAATAGTGCGTTATTTGACGGAAAATTTAGTTGCAACAACTCGTCTGACGAGTGATATAAAAGATCTATTACTTGCACAGTGGTATCATTAATTGTAGTAGTAGTAGTAGTAGTAGTAGTAGTAGTAGTAGTAATTGTTGTTGCTGTGTGGTTTTGGCGTTAGCACTGTCTGTTCTTCACTGTAGACATCAGATGTGATATACATAACAGACCTAAAATCCAAGATACTGCGACCATCCCCACTTTTCTTTCAAGCATACCATTCAGATTATCAAACATTTCATTGACTTTACAAGACTATAATATTCGGAGAGGTTTCGCTGCTATTTCTAACAAATTGTACGAATGTATAGTGGCTGTCATTCGCTCGTTTTGGTGTCTCGCAGTGCCATTCCTCAATGTCGGTGCTGTGTTTGGTTAAAAGAGAATTCCAAACACCAATATCACGTTTCCTTTGAGATATGTGATAATGATTCTTCTACAAATTAATTATTGTCTGTAACAGTTTGGTAAATCGATTCCTTTATGTCTAATTACATCGTCTCCACGACGGAGTGTATACATGTAAATATATATATACACACATACACACACACATACGTACACATATATCTTTGTTGTGCACAAACACATACGTATGCACAAATATATGTATACGTTCACTCATACATGCATACACACACGCACACACACACACATACACACACACATACATACACACACACACACACACACACATATCGTTATATAATTATCAATCTACATGAGTTCGAAGCAAATCAATTGTATCGACCTCATTAGTCTTTGAAGGATTTTCAAAGGCTGTGGTCATTGCTCCGTCTCCTCTTGCTAAATAATAATAACAATAATAATAATAATAATAATAATAATAATAAAAATAATAATAATAATAATAATAATAATAATAATCACCATCATCATGATTTTTATCATTATTTACTTTGCCACAATGGCAGCCATAAGAGACTCCATAGAGCCACATTTGTACATGTGAGTGTGTACGTACGTGTCTATGTTTGCATGTTATATAAGTGTTACAAGCACTACATATACATAGATGCGTATGAGCACACATTTTCACAATTATGTATGTATGTATATGTGTGTATGTGTGTGTGTGTGTGTGTGTGTGCGTGCATGTGTGGATAGAATGGCAGACAGACAGACCACTAGACAAACAGATTGATTGATATATATATATATATATATATATATATAGAGAGAGAGAGAGAGAGAGAGTTCCATATACAGTTATACACATACTCATGCACTCGCACATGTATTGAGAATTCAGAGAGACAAAGAGAGAAAGTGGGAAGACAGAGAGAAACAAAGAGAGAACGAGAGGGAGAGCTAGACGGTGAAAAAGAGGGAGAGAGAGGGAGTGAGAAAGAGGGTGAGAGAGAAGAAGGGAGAGAGAAGGGAGAGAGAGATGGAGATTGAGGAATTTGTAAGATAAACTTACGGGCGTGTGCTTTTAGCAAACTAAAATTGAGTTTCTCGATGAAATCGTTATATAATTACATGCTTGATTTCTTTTCCTCCGTATGTAAGAAAAGACTCCCATTTCAATTTCTGCAAATGTTTCAACCTCGGTTAAGGTCTCATCAGAAATTCGTTGCTTACTCCTGTTCAAATGTAATTATTATATAGAGAAACACGGATATAACTAACTCGGTTTGTATAATTTATATAACAAGGTAGTTATTTATGGTAGGGACATCGAAAGACTTGGTGCTTTGTACTTTAGATGGAACACAATATTATCGACATGAAAACACCTTCCATGGATGAGAAATAGAATATTGGTTGATAATATATTAAAATTTCGTTATATCTTTGTCGGTTCAAATCAAATCGAACTCAATAACTTCATTATTAAGGAATTATTGACGACCGACCGATTAGAAATAGCAGCCTGATTTCCCTCAAATTACATGCTACCCCCCCTTTTTTTTTACGCTGCGAAAGTGATATTGACCTGTGTGGACATACATATACAAAACTGTGTCGGACGGACACAAACAACTGTGCACACCTTGAAATATTAGGTCAGTTGCATTTGGTATACATGGAACTGAGCTGCTGCTGCTGCCACTACCACTACTACTATTATTACTACTACTACTGCTGCTGATGATGATGATGATGACGACGATGATAATGATGGTGGTGGTGATGCTACTGCTGCTATGGTTCTTGCAATATACGTTATATCCTTCCAATCCTATAATATAGACACCACTCATTTACGTGGGTAAAATCTGTTTGTCTCTCTGTCTGTCTTTTTTTTTGTATTTACATATGTGTGTGTAAATACAAACACACACACACACACACACACACACACACACACACACACACACACAAAAAGTAGAATAAATCTGTCCTACATTTCACTTAGCTAAGAGAGCATTGTATTAAAGCAATCGAAATCATTGCTCTGCACCACACACATACATATGTGCATATATGCTTCTGCTTGTTTCAGTCAATAGACTGCGGCCATGCTGGGGCACAGCCTTGATGAATTTTGGAATTATTTTAATTTTAAGCTTGGCAATTATTCTATC
>NC_068992.1:62121890-62122820 GCF_001194135.2 Octopus bimaculoides
AGTCGTTAGCACGCCGGATAAAATGTTTATCGGCATTTTCTGTTTCTTTCCAATGTGAGTTCAAATTTCACCCAAGTTGAATTGGCTTTTCATTCTTTCGGGATCGACTCGTTGAACCCTGGAAACAATGTTATCGACTTACTCCCCACCACCGAACTTACTGGTCTTGAGCTAAAATTTGATACCATTTTAATACTATCATATTATTATGTATTTATTTACATATATCCACGCAATAACATCTATATATGCCTTTCTATGTCTATCTATCTATCTATTTATCTATCTATATATCCTGATATATATATATATATATATATATATATATATAAGATAGATAGATATTGAGATAGATAGATAAATAGATAGATGGATAGACAGATAGATAGATAGATAGAAAGAAAGGTACTATACATGTAGACATATACCTAGATGTTAGAATATATATTCATATATATATGTATACATATACATACATACATACACATACACACACACACAGAAACACACACACATATATATATCCTAACACGCTCACACGTATAGATAGATCAATAGCTAAATAGATGCATGTACATATACTCACACACATGCACGTATATGCGTATATAAGTATATATGCATTTTAGATATGTATATGTACGTGTGTGTGTGTGTGTGTGTGTGTGTAATTAGTTTAAACTTCATCTTTCAACTCAGAAACAAATTATACAGGACCATATTATAATAAAATCAAAGAATGCAGTTATCAATATCTATCTTCGATCCGATATATTCACATCTAGAACCAACTTCAAAATCTTTATTCCGAGACATTTTAGTTTATTATATATCCCTTTTAATGTCCTTTATATTTGTACACACACACACGCACACACATATAAATATATATGTATATATATATATTTATTGAGAGAGAGAGAGAAAATA
>NC_068992.1:62123261-62125480 GCF_001194135.2 Octopus bimaculoides
CACACACACACACACACACACACACACACACACACACACACACGCACACACACACACACACGCACACATGATTTTCGTTGTTATCGTTGTTGCTAATTTTTGTGTCATTTGTTTGACTTTTTTTCATTTTGTAAGTGCGTGTGTGTGTATGGGTGCGTGTGTGTATGTGTGCGCGCGCGTGTGTGTGTAGAGGTGTCTGTTTTTTTTTTCTCGCAATTAAAACGAATTCAATAATGAAGCAGAACAAACTGAATGTTTTAAATCTAAACTACAGATAAATCAAAAAATATTGAAATGAAGAAATAAATATACGGACGAAATAAATACACAAGAGAAACCATTCTTCGAAGATTTAATGCCTGTCAAACCTTTTTAATCAAAGAACTATTAATGTGTAACGAATTTTCCTCCTTTACAATTTACACAGATAGGCTGCCTACTCCATGTAGTAATATATGTGTATGGATATCTGTCTATCTCCTATCTATCTATCTATCTATCTATCTATCTATCTATCTATCAATCTGTCTGTCTATCTATCTATCTATTTATACATATATGCATACATACAAGCATACATACATACATACATACATACATACATATATATATATATATATATATATATATATACATAAAGATATCTATCAATCTATCTATCTATCTAAATTCATATGTATAATTATTTTGATTGTCAACATTAATATTATTCCTGAGACGGCGAGCAGGCAGAGTCGTTAGCACACCAGCTAAAATGCTTAGCTGCATATCGTCGGTGTCAACGTAGTGCGTTCAAATTCCACCGAGGCTGACTTTGCCTTATATACTTTCGAGGCCGATAGAGTAAGTTCCAATTGAGCTGTGAGTTTGATGTAATCGACTTAACCCACTCCCGAGATTGTTGGTCATGTGCCAAAATTTGAAACGGTTAGCATTAGATCAAAGCCACAACAAACTAAATAGACATGTATTTATGTGGAGGCGCAATGGCCCAGTGGTTAGAGCAGCGGACTCGCGGTCGGAGGATCGCAGTTTCGATTCTCAGATCGGGCGTTGTGAGTGTTTATTGAGCGAAAACACCTAAAACGCCCCGCCAGGGCGTGGTGGCGAACCCTGCTGTACTCTTTCACCACAACTTTCACTCTTTCTTCCTGTTTCTGTTGTACTTGTATTTCAAAGGGCCAGCCTTGTCACACTCTATGTCACACTGAATCTCCCCGAGAACTACGTTAAGTGTACACGTGTCTGTGGAGTGCTCAACCACTTGTACGTTAATTTTACGAACAGGCTGTTCGTCGATCGGATCAACTGGAACCCTCGTCGTCGTAACCGACGGAGCGCCACGAAATATATATATATATATATATATATATATATATATATATATATATATATATATATATATATATATATACATATAAGGTTGCTGTAAAGTTCTTGTCTTTAAGGGTATCGCGAAAGACCTGGTTGGAGGCCCAAGCTTTCAAGTTCTTTCACAGGGCTTAAAAAACTGACGGACGGCGGCAATAAGTGTATGTATCTGAGAGGAGGAATATCTAGGAATATGTTAGATAAAATCATAATTAACTGATCGTCCTGCATTTTCTTTTGCCCAAAGCCAGGAACGTTTCGGCTCCTCTTCGTATATATAGTTTCTTGCGGCTTTGACCTAGGCGATTTTATTGATCTTTTTTCTTTTATAACCGCCGTAAAACCTGCAAACAGCAAATTCTATTCCTGCTTAGCCGATCTAGCTGCTTTCATCTTTCCTTAGTGTACCACTTCTAATTAACTGAAGGTACTCGAAGATTTTTGTAATACTGTATTACGATGGCATAGGCTTATATGTACTTCTCATACATACATATATGCATGCATACATACATACATACATACATACATTACGTACATACATACATCTGTAAAACTTTCCAGACGTTTACTATTTAAGTATATATGAGCATGTTTAGATATGCAACTAAATGCATGAAAATACATACATAACAGAAAACATACAAATCTGCACACATACATACATACATACATACACACATACATACATACAAAAATAAACTATTGATGTTGTTAAAATTCCAATGAAGGAGCTTTGGATATAGGTTGAAACCAGGTGTCTTTATTGGTAAGAAATCTTGAAATAAAACTGAATGGCATATATGTATGTATGTATGTATGTATGTATGTATGTATGTATGTATGTA
>NC_068992.1:62125612-62126904 GCF_001194135.2 Octopus bimaculoides
CATGCCCACCCGAACTCATAGAATCTCTTAATGCAGCCAAACTGAAATATAAATCCCGGCACTTAAAAGCATGCTATGCCACCCGGGGAGTCTCCTTTGCACTGTGCGCTGCATCTTGTGTTATTGCACCGTTCCACGCCTACTAGGGGGCAGTGCATCATGAAAACGAAACGATAGACGTGGTAATTATTTGCTTTTTGGCACACTCCGTCTTGTCTATTAATCTTTAATATATACCTTACATGCACGCTTATTATTATTAGAGTTTCCGGGTGGATTCTCAAGCGTGACCGATTGAGACTATGGATATTATCCAATCATCTTGTCCTTGGTCTACCCCCAGTGCTTCCTAGCTGGTTGGCTCAATCTGAAGAATTTATCTTCTGATTCTTTCCTGCAACACTCTAATCACATGTCTGTTATACCAACACTGTGACCTCTTAATGTGGAGAAGTCATGGTTTGACCTGGAGAGACAACCTGATCTCCGAGCTACGCACCCTGTCGAATAACGTTACTCCAGAGATTCTTCAGAAGAAACCCATTTTGAGCGCTCGGTCATTATCCACCAATCATGACCATAGATAAGGATAGGCACAAAGACCAAATTAAAGATAGCGTGTTTAGCTATTTTACCAACCTCTTCTCTTCAGAGGATCGAATGCTTGAGCTTGGCACATTGCAATGCCAGCACCTGCGATTCCAGTATCCAATTCAGCCTCCTGCTTCCGTTCATATCAATTGATTCGAAACTATTTTGGTGATTATGGTATGCGTTTATCGCCTCATTATTGGTACAGCTGGTAAGATACAGTAACATAACTGTCAAGACACAGATACCCATAGATATGTTTTTGAAATGAGTAATAGTAGCTTCTGTAAATATTGTTTGGTCCTTCATTCCGATAAAGCATATGTTTAGCATGAATACTTTTACGCATGTTTCTTCCAGATATACGAAATTCTTCTTTTGTTTTTCAAGAAATAAAAAGCTTCGTGTATTTTCACAAACCTTGACTAATCAGGACACTCATAATAAGAGTAATAATAGCAATAATATTAATGATGGTGATGGTGATGGTGATGATGATTATTGCTGCGTTGTTGTTGTTGTTGCTGTTATCATCAAAATATTTCAGCTAAGTATTAACCGGCATTTCTGCGTATTTTACTTGCATTAAATTCCAGTAATTTTTTGAGAGAGAGAGAGAGAGAGAGGGGCAAAGAGAAAGACGCAGAGAGAGAGAGAGAGAGAGAGGGAAAGAGAGAGAGAGAGAGAGAGAGAGAGAGAGA
>NC_068992.1:62130101-62135413 GCF_001194135.2 Octopus bimaculoides
ATTTGAAATCAGAGCCAACCATAATAAATTTATTCTTTAATTTTTGCACTAAAATAGTAATTCTTGAGAGGGTGAGATACGAATCGATTACACCTGGTACATATTTTAGGGACCCCAAAATGCCGAAAGGGAAACACGATTACGATTTCAACTTAGAACGTAAAGATCCGGAACAAATGTCGCTAAACATTTTGTCCGGCAATATAGCGATTCTGTCAGCAATTTGCCTTAAACAGTCCATCCTTTGTTATAAGTACAAGGCTCGAAATTATTGTTGTGGGGGAGGGTTAGTCGATTATACCGACCCCAGTGCTCGACTAGTATTTATTTTTATCGATCCTGAAAAGATGAAAGGCAAAATCGACCTCGGCGGAATTTGAACGCAGAACGTAAAGACGGACGAAATGCCGCTAAGCATTTTGTCCGGCGTACCAATGACTCTGCCAGCACACTGCCTTAGAAAAAATAATAATAATCCTTTCTTCTAAGGCCTGGGATTTAAGGGGAGAAGACTAGTCGATTACATCGACCCCACTATTTCACTGGTACTTATTTTATCGACCCCGAGAGGATGAAAGGCTAGTCCCTTACATTTAACTTGTTATAAAAGACGGGCTACAACAAATATTCTGCTCAATACCACAGCTTTACTAGTCAGTTGTTTGACCTTAACCAGTTGATCTTGTCCCTTGGCTGACGATATATGCATCTCTGATTACGGGCAGAAGTAGTGGGGGAGCATCATAGCCATGTCTTGAGAGGAATTCTTTTGGGTCTGAATAATTCACTTCTGGAAACATGGGTGTTTTATTCATCAGCCTTATACAGGCATTATTCAGGGACATTTTGAACAGGGTGGGCTAATCGATCTGAAGTCATGCGCTGGTTATCTTGATATGAGATCACCATGTCGTGCACATATGGTTGTGATGCATGTGCCTGGTATACCCTTATCAGACGAGTAGTCATGATGGGTATAACGGGCTTCGTATATTAGTAACCCTGTCTCACATTGATAGCATGCGCAGTTCTCTCACTCAACAACAACAACAACAACAACAACAACAACAACAACAATAATAATAATAATGATAATAATAATAATGTTTTCAAATTTTTTCACAAGGGCAGCAATTTTGGGAGGGGGTACGTGTCAATTACATCGACCCTAGTGCACAAATGGTGCTTATTTTATCGCCCCCGTAATGATGAAAGGCAATGATCGGACTGAGAAAAGTAAAAGCTAGATAAAGCTTAGAAGACCCGAACCAAAATTAACCATTTGCTTTTCATGGCTGACCTAAATATATGTGGTAAGAAGACTTAAAGAAAATTAGATATACTTGCCTGTAAAGCGAGGGCTTTTATCAGTGACACCTAAATGGAATTTGGTATTTCCAAGTGAGGAATCCTTGCAATGAAGAAAGGGAAATGCCATGAAATTGAAGGAATATGTCTACTGAAGAAGGGGAAGTTACGGGAGATTTATGTACATGATAGATATAATGCGCAAGAGTTTTGGAAATCTGATAGTATGAAGCTATGACATAGTTTTCTACCAAGAACCAAATAGCGGTGATAGAATTAAACTAGGTGATGTATTAATTCGGTTTCGGGGAAGAAGTATGGCCAGTTGGTTATGAAGTTTACATCCTATTCATTACGGACTGATTTCGGTTTCGCTGCATGACATGTTGCGTAGATACTGTACCGGGCCTAATCCAGCTTTTAGAAATCCCGGAACACTGCAATATCATGCAGTATTTTGTACTCCTTGATTGTGAAGCTGGTTAATTTGCATAGGGTGTCTTAAAAATTATTTTGGAATCTATTTTTTCAAATGGAATGATTAATTTGTACCTGTATCTATTAAATAAAGTCATATTCTTTACTTTTTATCGTTTAATTTTCATCTTATAAACATTATGCTGCATGCATGGTACCATATGGTACATTTTAACAATTTTAATTGGATTAATAAATACCAAACTCTTTTAAAATAATATTCTTTGAAATTCTTTGAAATTATTTTTCTTCGTTTAACTTTTATCCTATAAATACTAACCTGTATAAATGATACAGTCTGATATATTTTAAGAATTTTAAGTGGATTAATAAATATCAAACACACCGTTTTAAATGTGTATTAATTTGAATCTGTTAAATACAATTTAGTTCTGTACTTTTCATTAGTTTATTTTAAATTTTAAGTATATATTTAGACTATCTCCAGAAAACTGGGACACGTCCAGAAATCAGAGACACTTATGGTCCTAAGTTTGGCGGATAAAGAGTCCGGCAGCGTATCATTTCTTATAGCCGAGTGGATAGAACCTGTACAGAATCCTGTCGGGTGGATAGACTGTATCTGTAATACAAAGGGTCCAGCTTCGTCACAACGTGTCATGCTGATTCTCTCTGAGGACTACGTCACGAAGAATATTTAGTCATTTATGAGATTAGTCTGCTTCACAAGACTTCATAACGCAAAGAAAAACTTGTCTGTAAAGTGAGAAAGTTTATTAGGGACACTACAGTGGCATCTGGTATTTCCAAGTGAAGAATCCTTGCAATAAAGAAAGGACAATACCATGAAATTGAAGGGATATATCTACCGAAGAAGTTACAGGATATTTATATACATGATGGATATAAATGTCTGATGACAGCCTATCTAATCCTCTAAAAGTTACACCACATCAGAGCCTTAGACTATTATTTATATTTTATCGATCCTTAGAAGGATTGAAGGTAAAGTTGTAACAGACGGGATTTCAATTTGAACTTAAAATGTAGAGAACCGAAGTAAGTACCACAAGTCTCTTCGTTCTATCCTCTTCAGGTCCTGTAAATTCATTTTTAAAATGATGAGAATGATGAGGGGGTCATAGCTTGAATGATTCTCAACGAAGGTTCGTCAAGTCATTGAAAATGACTGAGCAGACCAGCCGATCAGAATCGCTTGAGTTAATCAAGATAACATCAATTAAAACATCATCAACATCATTATCATTTTCGTCGTCGTCGTCAACAACAACAGCAACAACAACAAAAGCAACAGCAATGACATCTCTCAATCAGCAAATCTGAGACTTTTGGCACAGCCGATATGGCGCCGCTTATTTGGCATAGCTGATTCGATGCTGACTTATTTGATATTCAGAGGTTTGGATGTTTCTCTCGTTTCAATATTTCTCTCCTTCTCTCACATTTCCCTTTATGTGTATGAGGAGAGGGGAAAAGACTATATACCAATAGTCTTCAATTAATAAATTGTAACGTCTCTACTTCTCTCTCTCTCTCCCTCTCTCTCTCCCTCTCCCTCTCTCACTTTCCTACTCTCTCCTATCTATAAGCGAATATTTCTGTGAATGCAGGTGCGTTTCTGTGTGTTTGTTTTCGGTGCCAAAATGTAGTGCCACCAAAACAGGTTCAATGTCCTGTCAGTCGTACCAAAGCAAATTACCCGCGCCCAAACAGCCGCGCCCAAACAGCCGCGCCCAAACAGCTATGCCCAAACAACTGCGCCTGATCGTTTCATTCAGTAACTCAGTTATCAATCACAGCCCATGAAGCTGTTTCTCACTCTGACCAGAGTCTACTGACCCAAATTATAGAAGCCTTACAAGTTGGAACTGGTACCGTTTCCCACGCGTAAATATTTTTATCTTTTACTTCTTTCGGTTATTAGACGGTGGCCATGCTGCAGTACCGCCTTAAAGAAGTTTTCGTCGAATTAATCGACCCCAGTACTTATATTTCTCGTTTTTTTTTGTTAAGTCCGGTATATATTTATCGAACCTTTTGACGAACCACTAGGTTACTGAGACAAACACAGACAACAACGGATACACACACACGTGCATGCACACACACATACACACATGCGCACACACATATACACACACATTTGGGCTTCTTTCAGTTTCCGTCTTCCAAAATCCGCTCACAAGGCTTTGGTCGGTCCAAGGTTATAGTAGAAGGCCCAAGGTGCCACGCAGTGGGACTGAACTCTCTATCTTGACAAAAGAAAAATATCCGAAACATCGTTGTTGTTTCCATTCCTTCACAGTACATTTCATGGACTTTACATACTTGTTCGTTGATTTTTTTCCTCATAATTCTCTGACTGTGATCATGTTTCACATTGGAGAATATATTCTTACCTTACTGACGTAGACCAAACTTAGGAAAATGGATTTATTATTATTATTATTATTATTATTATTATTATTATTATTATTAAGAAATCACCATCATCATCATCATTATCATCATCGTCGTCGTCATCATTATCATCATCATCATTACCATTATGTTGGGGAATTTCTCTCTCTTTCTCTCTGTCTCTGTCTGTCTCTCTGTCTCTCTGACTCTCTCTCTCTCTCTCTCTCTCTCTCTCAATCCATATACAAACACACACATATTTACTTGTGTGTGTGTGTGTGTCTGCGTGTGTGTGTGTGTGTCCATATAAAATTGTATACTTATTCATAATCTCCGAAATCATGAAAACCATAAAAATAAACTGTCGAAATTTCTTCTGCATACCGTCAGGTGTATTTCGAGACTGAAAACTTACGCAAGGTGTGTATGGATGAATGTAGGTGCATAGCACACACATACACACGCAGCTATATATAAATATATACACACGCACATATATATTTGTATGTATATGCCTATATCTGTAATTACATGCGTATTTATAAAAAGGTATACCCGTTTATATATAGGTATATATGTATGCGTGCGCGCGCGTGGGGATGGGTGCGTTGGTGCAAGGGTGGTGGTACTGGGGTAATGTGTTGGTGGGGGCGGGGGTGTAAAGAACAACAATAACCTGGCGTTGATATGTAGCACAGTTTTGGTGAAAGTAGGATTCCTGTCTATTTTCATAGTTGAAACTCAGACGATCTGTTTACATTCCGCCATTCGTTTTAGCTTCGTCGCTTGTTACCGTTTATAAGTGTGTGTTTGTATGTATGTATGTACGTATGTATAGGTGTGTGTGTGTGTGTATATACGTGTGTGTGTGTATGCATGTATGTATGTATGTATGTACGTATGTATGGGTGTGTGTGTGTATATACGTGTGTGTGTGTATGCATGTATGTATGCATGTATGTATGCATGCATGTATGTATGAATGTATATATGTATGTGTATGTATGTATGTATGTATGTGTGCGTATGTATGTATGCATTTATGCATTTATGTGCTTATATATGAATGCATGTATGTGTTATTGTATCTATGCATGTTCGCATGCATTGGTGTGCATGTACGTGTGCGTACGTATGCGTATATA
>NC_068992.1:62135423-62136631 GCF_001194135.2 Octopus bimaculoides
CATACACACATATACATACACATAGTCACATATGTATACACGCATTGGTATATGTACATATATATATATAAATATATATTTGTGTAGAGTATGTACGTATCTATATATGTATATACACACACGCATATGAATATATACGTGTGTGTGTGTGTGTTTATTTGTGTGTGTGTGCGCGTGTATGTGTATGGGTGTGTGTGCATGTGTAGGTATGTATGTCTGCATATATGCATAATCAGAAAATCATTTTGATATTAAGTCAGTGCTTCTCAAACTATCTAATGTGTTTTACCGAGTTTTTTTTTCCCAGTGTGCCAGAGAACGGTAATATTTCTTAGTAATATTAATTTATACCGGAAACAATATATATAATGAATAGAATAAAAGCTGACAACTTTTTTATTTTATATTTTATTTTGTAGACAAATAATACAATTTTACATAAGCATTTTATAATGTTTCTTACTTTTCTGGAAACTCGCCGCGTAGCGGCAACTGATGGCTCGCGGACTGGCATCGGTCCGCGGACCACCAAAGTGTTAAGTAACGCTGGGTTTAAACGCATAGAGGATAACCTTTTGCAGTGCTTTTCGGCCCAGAAAGCATTGATAAAAAAACTACCACCAAATGGTTTAAACATAATCTTCTGAGAGAGTTAGAGCTATTGTCCCAGGATGATTGAAGTCTGAAAATGTTACACATAATAAAGCACGCGAACACACACACACACACACACACACACACACACGAACAGGGGCAAATAGACAACCACCTACACACTCATACATAGACGTACACATGCATGTATACAGACACCTACATACATATACACGTATGTGTGCGTGTTTATCTATCTATAGATGTATTATCTATGTATCTCTCTCTCTCTCTCTCTCTCTCTATATATATATATATATATATATACACACACACACGTCAAGCGCTCATACACATACATAGCACATATAAATATACATGCAACCATAAACGTATGTGTATATGTATGTGTTTATGTATGTATGTAAGAACTCTGTGTGACGAAAGAACTCTGGCCGAAATAAGATTAAGATTAAGATTAATGTAATATAAAGCTGAAAAAAAAAATTAACACCAAATATACAGTGCGTGTGTTTTTATTGGCTAAACTGGCAATATGACCATCCCCAAGTACAACAACATCTGTTTCAACACACGATTTCACATAAAAAAAT
>NC_068992.1:62136991-62137901 GCF_001194135.2 Octopus bimaculoides
GATTGAACGTCACGCATCCTATTCCAAGTAAGTTTTATCTTATATATATGTATGTATATACTATTTATATTATTACATGATTGAACGTCACGCATCCTATTCCAAGTAAGTTTTATCTTATATATATGTATGTATATACACACACACATAAAGAAATATAATATACATATGCACACACGCACACATGTAAATATCTATAAACAAACACATACAAACACACACATATACGCCACCACCACCCCCCACACACAAATCTACTCGCTTATAAAAATAGAAACGAAAAGCACAATGAGAGAAAGAAAGAATGGAGGAAGAAATTGTAGGAAAAACATTTAGAAATACATAAATATCGAAAGAAAATAGTGATAGAATTAGTTAAACGAGTAGAATAATGAGAGCGACATGTTGAGGAATACTTGGTGCTATATCGAGTCATGGTGGACGCTTTCATGTATGGTTTGGATGCAGCCGACAGACGAAGAAATGACGTCATTCATCTCTCTCTCTTTCTCGCTCTCATACTATATCTTCCTCTCCCTCCTGCTATATCTCACTTTTTCGCTCTCTATATATATCTTTTTCTTTCCCTCTCTCTATGTTTTTCTGTTTATTTCCCTCTTTTTCTCCTCCCCCCCCCTTTCTCTCTCTCTTTCTCTACTTTCGTGAACAAGCATGAAGCTTTCACGATAAACATGTAATATAGTATTCTTTACCTGTCTGCCTTTCTCTGTCACGCTCTCTCTCTCCCCTCCTCTCTCTCACTTAATGGCCCTGTTCATACATATCTGTTAGTTTCAGTGTATGTGCGTTAGTTTTTGCGCAAACACATTTGTATACACACACACACACACACACACACACACACACACACACACACACACACACACACACACACACACACACACACACA
>NC_068992.1:62138569-62145567 GCF_001194135.2 Octopus bimaculoides
TATATATATATATATTTGGGACCGACCAAAGCATTGTGAGTAGATTTGGTTGATGGAAACTAAAAGAAGCCCGTTGCATAAGGCTTTACTTCCACACATGCCAGCTTAATTTAATTCGTCCCTAGTCGAAAGACACCTGTTGTTATGTCCTGTTAATTGCATTTGTATTTGTATAACATTTCTCTCTTTTTTCCGTCCATGTTTTTGTATACATTCGCTGCTTTCTTCCAAAGAATTTAATGCTCTTAGCTTAGTTTTTCCTTCAGGCTGGCCAGATTGGAGCAATCTCGAGTATAACCAGCCTAAATCGCATTGATAATCTGGAACTCGACTGAGGAAAGAAAACTCCGAAGGTCCCGTCCTTGTTTTCTTTCTATCGTCTGTCTGGATGTTTTGTTGTCCCTTTTTTGTATCACCTAACAGTCTGGATGTTTTGGGTTCTTGTCCCATTTTTGTATCATATATATATATATATATATATATATATATATATATATATATATATAGGTACACACACACACACACACATATATATATAGGTACATATATGTGTGTATGTGTCTTTGTGTGTGTTTGTTCCCCACTGCTTAACAACCGGTGCTGATGTGTTTACACCCCTTAACTTAAAAATATAAGCACTAGGGTCGATTTATCGACTAAAATTCTTCAAGGAGGTGCTACAGCATGGCCGCAGCCTACTGACTGAAGCAAGCAAAAGAAAAAAAGTATGTTACACACACACATATATATGTATATATATATAAGTTTATATACATATACATAATATAGATACATATATTTACTCATCCATTTATATACAGCTCTACCTATCTATCTTATTTCTTTATTGCCCACAAGGGGCTAAACATAGATGGGACAAACAAGGACAGACAAAAGGATTAAGTCGATTACAACGACCCAAGTGCGTAACTGGTACTTAATTTATCGATCCCGAAAGGATGAAAGGCAAAATCGACCTCGGTGGAATTTGAACTCAGAATATAGCGGCAGACGAAATACAGCTAAGTATTTCGCCCGGCGTGCTAAGGTTTCTCCCAGGTCGCCGCCTTTGTATCTATGTATCCATCTATCTATTTATTTATGTATCTGTCTGTCTATCCATCGATCTACACACACACACACGTATATATACACTTATGTACATATGTGCATATACATTCATACCACACACACATACATACATACATACATACATACATACATACATACATACATACATACATACATACATATATATATATATATATATATATATATATATATATATATATATATATATATATATATATATATATATATATATATATATCTATATATCTATATATATATATGTATATATATGTATATAGATAGATAGATAGATAAACATTTATACATATGTAATGTGTGTGTTTATATATGCATACATACGTATGTATATATATATATATATATATATAGAGAGAGAGAGAGAGAGATAGAGAGAGAGAGGGAGATGTGTGTGTATGTGTGCGTGCGTGTGTGTATGTGTGTGTGTGTGTGTGTGTGTGTGTGTGTGTGTGTGTGTGCGTTTCTGCCTATTTGTGCTCCTGTTTGTCTACCCATCTCTCTGTCTTATCATCACACAAACATTTCTAGCTAACTCTTTAATGTTCCATGCAGTACATATGTTATCATTATCATTAACTCCATTATTATTTCGAACACGCATTCGATGGAGGATGCCAGCGACATTAACAGCACTAACAACATTATTAACACTAACAATAACATAATTAATAGATAAAACGAAAACAACATACGAGGCCGACCAAAAACATATGGAAGAAAAAGCTGTCGCTGATGAAACAACAGAAGGACCAAATTCTTCTGATGTAAGAACCAAACCCTGCAACAGAACATGGCATATCTACAGACTTACCAGTTAAGATATTCTTGAGGATTAAATCTCAGGGCATTAAGACAATGTTTGGGGGAGGGGATATTATAAAAATAGAAAAAAAAAAAAGCAAGGGCGGTAAGAAAATCTAAAGAAGTCCTGCTAATTAATCCAATTAATATGTCTGTTATCTTTTATATTTTATTTGTTTTAGTCATTGAAATGCGGTGTGGCCATGCTGGGGCACCGCCTTGAAGAATTTCTTGTCGAATGAATCGACCCCAGTAATTATTTGTTTTTTTTTTTGTTTTTTTTTAAAACTGGTACTTATCCTATTGATCTCTTTTGTTGAACCACTAGTTTACGGGGAAGTAAACTCAACAGCACATGTCGTCAAGCGGTGGTGCGGAATAAATACACACACACGCACACGTACACACACGCACGCACACACATGTGCGTACGCACGCATGCACACACAAATATATACACACATGACTGCCTCCTTTCAGTTTCCACCTACCAGGTCCATTCACATGGCTTTGGTAGGTCCGAAGCCATAGTTGAAAACACTAACGCAGAGGGACTGAACACGGAATTATGTGGTTGGAATGCATGCTTCTTACCACACAGACATGCCTGTGAACTCGTTACGATATATTTTCTTTTATAGGGGTAGGGTAACTCCGAAAACAATTCTTTAATATTATGTGAATTACCAAAATGGGCACATTCTCCCCACACACTCCACTCTCTGTTAATATGTTCCTACTGTTAAATATCTTGTGTTTTTTGAGACGAATAATTGTTTTATTACGAGTTGCGTTCAAAAAGTATTCGACGTTTTTTTCCCCCCCGCTAAAACTAATATCGCGTGAGCAAAATCCTTTGGATGGGAGGTGAAGCCACCCTTTCTGCACATGTGTGAAAATTTTCGCTCCGGTAGACCGCAGGTCACTTATGAGGTTCTCACAAGTGCTACTGGTAACATGGAATCCAGTACAACCTGTTGCGATTAAACCGGCACTCCCATTATGCTACCCTTGTGAAGAGGGTTGCTAGAAACCCAGCAGGATTAAAAGCAAGACCTGCTGAAAGGCTCAACGGCTATCTAGCAATAGTACGGGTACGCAGAAATTCCGGGATGGTGTCCGTCGTGGTAGAAGACCACTGGGAGTGAGACACACCACATCTTCCGTTGAAGCATGTCTCTAGGAGAAAACCAGATATGCAGGAGATGGCATTGGATATTTTTAGTATCTTTGGTTTGTGCTAGAGATCATGGTGCTCCCACATCCCTGAGCCCGCGGCTCATATTGGCACCAGACATATCGCTCTGGCTTGTCTCTAGATATTGTCAATAGAGTGGAGAAGGTCTATGAGGTGTTGTGTAAGCCTTATTGGACCTAATACTCTGTACAGGCATTGCTGAACTCTGCTCGATATGTGCTGCTTTTTACCTCCTATTTATATTTATTTTATTTTCAGTATATATGTATCTTTATTTTTAGTATATATTCATTTATTTTTGGTATATATTTTATTTTTATTCGGAAGTCCTGCGGCGATGGAAAGATGGTGAAGCATGCAGACCTGGCGGGTTGGAAGCATGTAGTCAGTGACCCGCACGTAGCTATTTTTATACACAGCTGAGAGCCATACTGAGGAAAATCCCTAATTCTGATAAGATCATTCTATTAGGAGATTTCAATGCCAGGGTTGGAACAGACTGGCAAACATGGAAGTCTCTAGCACGTTTTCGTGTTGCGAAAATGAGTAGCAATGGTTTCATGCTGTTGGATGTTTGCGACGAACATGGACTCTACATCGCAAGCACTCATTTTATGCACAAAGGTGACCACACAACATCATGGATGCATCCAAGGCCTAAAGTTTAGCACTTGCTGGATTATGTCACCATCCGAAAGCGTGACATCAATGACGTTTGTAATGTGAAGACCTTTCATGGATCGGAATGCTGGAGAGGCGACAGTCTGGTGCGAGCAAGTTCATATTTATCTATATCTATAAAGTTATTAAATAGATTAATATTCATAATCCATCAACTAGTATTGGTCAGTAAGAGAGTCGGATAAAAGTAATCGTGTGAATATTTGCTAATTTCAGTTATAATGGGAAGGGAATTTGGTCCTGGACATTGGTCCTCTCAAGGAAGTCCTCCCAGTGAACACTGCATGACACAAGTAGAGAAGTTTAAGTACGTTAGGGCGGAATTGATTGCAAGCACAATAAGGCATCAGATTCAGCCTTCAATTGTCAGAAAAATAGAAGCTGCCCCCCCCCCCCAAAAGTCAGATCCACGATCTTCAGTTCGGTTTTCGTGCCTATCCTCATCTAAAGTCACAAATGCTGAGTAATGACCGGAAAGGTGAGATCAAGGAGTCCCTCCAGATCGAGACGCTAATTCCATAACGACAGACATGTGATTAGAATGTCACAGAAAAGAATCGCAAGACGGATTCTTCAAGCCGATCCAACCAGCAGGAGACCTCGAAGTAGCGCGTGAATAAAATTGTTGAATAATATCCATTGAATCAGTTGGAAATCCGACCGGAATGTGTAATGACGGTTGCATTTGATAGGATCCTATGACGAACTCTGACCCACGACTCACCCAGGATTAGCCGGCGGAGAAGAGAGATGGATGGATGATGAGTTTTCGATTCGTTCCTTTCTGAAACGGTAACACCATCTCCTTCGTCTTTTTTAATATAATGAATGGTATGATCCCTTTACTTGAGTTTATTTATTTTACACTGCAATAAACTCAATAAACTCTCTTGTAAGCGCTCTTCTGGTTCGCTTGTCACTGACGAAGACAGACCTGAGCGTTAGGTTTCGGATATTATCCTGTGGTTCATTCAGTCAGTAAGTCCTCTATCTATCTATCTATCTATCTATCTATCTATCTATCTATATATCTATCTATCTATCTATCTATCTATCTGGCTGTCTGTCTGACTGGCTGTTATTTTCCCCTCTTTCAATTTATCTATTTATCTCCCTGTCGGTTTCTCTCTCTCTCTCTCTCTCTCTCTCTCTCTCTCTCTCTCTCTCTCTCTCTTTCTCTCTCCGTCCGTCCATCTGTCTCTACCTGTTTACCTGTCTTTTGTCTGTCTGTTCATATCTATCTTTATCTATTTATCTATTTTTTACCAATTTTATCAATTTACCAATCAACTAATCTATTTCTCTATCTTCCTAACAATGTATATTTGCATGCATCCATCTATCCTAACACGTACTTACACTCACACACACACACACACACACACACACACACACACACACACACACACACACACACACACACACACACATACATACATCCTCATGATATGACAATCTCTTTCCTACTTAGTTTAAAATATATTATTTAATACATATTTTTCACATGTATAGTTTAGTACATCAAACATTTCATGTCATCTAAAGCCTCATTACTTCATAAACCTCCAACAGCTAACCAACTTCCTAAACTACAGAACATGATATCTGTTGCATTTTCTGGTCATGGTTTAACATTACACTCACTTTAGAACAACTTACCTGCTGTGTAAACCCTAATTTTATTCCATTCATATAAACATTTGAATGAAGGTGACGAATTAGCAGAATCATTAGCGCGTCGGACTAAAATAACTGAGAGGTATTTCTGCTGGCTCTCTAGGTCTTGGGTTCAAATCCTGTCGAGGATGACTTCGCCTTTCATCCCTTCCGAGTCGATGAAATAAAGTACCGATCAATGTAATTGACTGTCGCCATCCCCTCAAAATTACTTGTCTTGAGTCCTGCAGCGGACTGGTGTCCAATTCAGAGCGAATAATATGATCTCTGTCACTTATATGCCATAGAAACTGTGTAACAGGCCTTATAAATCCTAGGGTTAGAAAATAGAAAAAAACAAAAACATTTGAATTTCTTTTTTGTTTATTTATTTTTCTTTTAGTTTCATCTTCCTTTTTGATATATTTCATCTCCTTTTCCGATAAATACGATGTAAATTTATCGTATTTTCCTTAGTTTTTTTCCATCGACGTTCATGTCCATATTCCTGGCGGTGTTACTACAATATTACTGTACAGAGATAGGCGGCGAGGTGGCAGAATCGTTAGCATGCCGGACAAAATGTTCTTCGTCCGTTCTTACTTTCTGAGTTCAAATTCGGCTCAGGCCGACTTTGCTTGTTTTACTTCTAGTAATTGTTGAAATCAATCCTCTTGATAACTGATAGCATTGTTCGTTTTGAAAGCGTCACTTACACCCACGCACCTGGTGGTACGCAGAACAGTTATACGGACTCACAACTAACTGCTTCAACGCTCGTTACAAGCAACATACGTATTCCTTTCGCTCTAAGAACGTCCCTCTTTTATCCTGATTTCACTCGAAGCTCACAGCGACATCACGACCCTGCAATATTTGAGATTATTATTGACAGAGCAACTCTATATTACAACAGACTACAAAACTAAACTTTATTGATTTGAACAATTACAAATATTGAGACAGATAGCTAAGGCAGTTAATAGAAAATCTGATATGCTGTCTGACTATCGTCACAGGTGGGTATTCCTTTTGGACAACATATAGTAGTCTATAGAATTCACGACTAAGGCTCACGTATATGCAAACACCCTTATTGATGAATATGCTTCTTGACCGGTATGTTTCCTTTACGATTCAGCAGATACGCCAGCATCTTCCAATTCGAGGTTCCTCACAGCATATGTGTGTATGTGTGTATGATCGAGTTTTCATATTTTTCGTTTCACTGATTGACAACTGATTTAGGTTCGTTCCCGTCGCCGTAAGCTGGCAGTTCGGCAAAAATTCGTCGATAAAATAAGTAGCATACATACTTTAAATACTGACTTCGATATGCATGATAAAGAACTTCAGCGGGGTAATGCTCCCCCATCCACCACATGACTGCAGTCCGATGACTGACACAAGTAAAAGACTAAAAAGAAAAGAATATACATATATACACGAGGACATAAACGCACCAACACCGATTGTCAAGCAGAAGAGTGGGGGAAAACACAGATACCAAGTCACACACACACACACACACACATATATAATATATATATAT
>NC_068992.1:62147234-62147628 GCF_001194135.2 Octopus bimaculoides
CACACACACACACACACACACACACATATATATATATACATGCACACACAGACTTATGTATTTATGTGTTTGCGTTTTGTACATATATATACATATATATTATTCACAAAGACAGAAATATACACAGAATTAACTCTCATGTACATATTCATACACAAATATAATTGACACATACATACATACATTCCCACTTGATCACACATGCACACACACATATCCATTTCATTCTCTTCACACTTCATTCAGTTCTTACCAAAAAGCAAAGACTTCCTAGAGAAAAAAAAGTATTCCCATTCATTTCCATTTCGACAAAACTTACAGAGAGAAAGAGAGAGAGAGAGAGAGGGAGAGAGATAGATAGAGAGAGAGAGAGAGAGAGAGAGAGAGAGAGAGA
>NC_068992.1:62148631-62153631 GCF_001194135.2 Octopus bimaculoides
GTACTTCGTTTCTCCTTCTCTTCTCCTCCACTTTGTGCTCCCCCTCCTCCTCATTTTAATGATTTTTGCTCTATTTCTGCTCTGTTTGTAATGCCATAGAGTAAAATTACTCTCGCTGTTTTTGCTTTTGCTGTTTCTGCCTTTGTTGTCGCTGTTGTCAGGACTCGTTGGACAGAAGACTTACTTAATGATCTGACTCGTTTCAGTCGTGAAAATCCGGTTCCTGCCTTTTTGCTTATCATTGTCTAGATTGCCAAATGAATTCTTTATTTTAGAAAGTAAGGTGCAGTGTGATGGAAATTCCGTTCTATGAGCCCTTGGTGTTTCCCACGCTGGCCTGTATTGCTGCTGCTGCCACTGCTGCTGCTGCTGTTGTTGTTGTTGTTGTAATAGTGTTCAGTGCTACTAAATTTGTTGATCTCATCGTTGTTTCTGCAGATTTTACTTTCTTTACTGTTGTTGTTGTTTCCAAAGCTGATGCTGACAAATTCCCAACACCAACTGATACCAGATTAGCTTACAACACAACTCACAGCACAGTAACCCACAACACATCAGTTCACAACACAGTAACTCACAACACACTAATTCACAACGCAGTAGCTAACAACACACTTCACGATAAGTAACTAACAACACAACAGCTCACAACGCAGTAACTAACAACAACAGCAACTCAAAACACAGGCGGTGAGCTGGCAGAAACGTTAGCACACCGGGCGAAACGCTTAGCGGTATTTCGTCTACCGTTACGTTCTGAGTTCAAATTCCGCCAAGGTCGACTTTGCCTTTCATCCTTTCGGGGTCGATAAATTAAATACCAGTTGCGACTGGCTCCCTCCTCCAAAATTTCGGGCCTTGTGCATAGAGTAGAAAACAAATCTAGATATGTAACAGACCACATTATGGCGAACCCTTTGCAAAAACACGCACCTTACAATAACAAAGTGATACAGATCTTAATATA
Organism: Octopus bimaculoides; assembly: GCF_001194135.2. Lineage (NCBI taxonomy): Eukaryota > Metazoa > Mollusca > Cephalopoda > Octopoda > Octopodidae > Octopus > Octopus bimaculoides. The sequence continues at coordinate 62,149,599 of NC_068992.1, forward strand.
CAATAGAGCTTAACTTACATTAGACCGACATCGACATTCACACAATATAGGCATCAGCACAAACGTATTATATCCTAAGACAATCTGGATCATTGAGGCGGCGAGCTGGCAGAATCGTTAGCACGCCGGGTAAAATGCTTAGTGGTATTTCGTTCGCCTTCACGTTCTGAGTTCAAATTCTGCTGAGGTCAACTGCGTCTTTCTTCCTTTCGGGATCGGTAAAATAAGTACCAGTTGAACGATGTAATTGACTTACTCCACTCCTCCGAACTTGCTGGTCTTGTGCCGAAAAAAACAAAAAGAAATCTGAAAACAATATAGGTCATTGCATGTCATAGAGCTGAGCACAAACATCGTCCTTAATACAGCACAAAACGTAACACAGGGCACTATGAGACAAAGAGGTCACTTGGCCTGCTAAATGTAGCAACCGAATCACCCTCAAAACATAACGATTTACGAATGGAAGCAACGGACGTGAATTGGGCAGGCTTAGATGTCTCTATTATGATCTGATGGTCATAACTGCATTATACATCTGATCGAATGTCAGCAGTGGCAGAGGGCTAAATTACAACAGCAGCAGCAACAACAATAACAACAACAACAACGACAATGAGTGAGGTGCTATGGTGTCTTGTGCCATGTCAGAGAAGAAAAAAGAACAAGCAAATGTCCCTCAAATCACGTCTTAAAAGATAAAAAGGTTACATATTAGATAATGTAGTCGTAGATACGTTGCCTTAACATAAAATAGAGTGGTCACGGTTGGAAGGTGTCTGACTGTAGGCCTGCTGTATCAAGACTGACCAGTGGCTGAGCAAAGCAACAACGAATTAGCGGCTACGGAGTCGCATGCCATGCTAAGAAAAGCAGATGAATCTCATTCAAATCACATCCTACCACCAGGGTCGTTTTAACGGAATTATTGGCGCCCGGGTAAAGCAATAGACAGAGGCCCCTTACATACACAACAACAACACCATCAGTAGGTTAGCATGAGGCCTCTGGTCCCGTAGGATCCCCGAGAAACTGCCTAGTGTGTGTTGATACTTTAAGACGGCTCTACCTACTGCTTCGAAAGAAACGCTGTATATTAAATAACTTAGACATAGACACTCTGTCTTAACATGAAATAGAGTGGTCACGGTTGGAAGACGGTTGATCATAGGCCTGTTGTATTAAGACTGACCAGTGGCTAAACAACAACGATGACGATGACGACGGCGACCAGAACATCAGGCACAACAAAATCACTGTAGTTAAATTCATAGAAATCCACAAGACAGACGTAAGCAGAATTGATGGCTATAGACCTAAGATATCAAGCAGTCTTCTGAAAAATCAGTTACTTATTGATCTATTGATTCTTATATCTTAGATTGGCTAGGTCTATTGGCGTTGTTTTGGTGCCATTCTTACATCAAGTCTCTCTCTCACCCTCACTCTTTCTCTCTGTCTCTGTCTCTCTTCCTTTCCCTCTGTTTCTTTTCTTTTCTTTTTTTTTGTTTCTTCTCCACTCTTCGATGAATACTTATATATACCCACATGTGTATATACATATTCATTTAGAGAAATTCGGCATATTCCATCACACACGCATACCAACACGCACGTGTGTGGGCATGTATACCCATGCACACACAGGCACATGAAAGCACACGCACCCATATACAAGTACATACATACTTACATGCATACATAATACAGACACATTAAATACATACATAGATACACACACACATATATAATACATACGCATACATAGTGAAGTGAGTTTTTTCTTGAATGGTTCAGCTATACATATATATATATATATGTATATATATATATATATATATATATATATATATATATATATATGTATGTATATACAGAGAGGGAGAAAATGAGAGATTTACGGATTGAAATACTTAACACAAACACCTACGCACGTGCGCACGCGCGCACAAACACGCAGAGGAAAATACGTGCAAAAAGTAATACAGACATGCATGTGCTCGTGGCCTTGAAGCACACACACAAATACATACACACACACACATTCACACATATATAAGTAATACTTACGTACGTACATATGCAAACATATGCACAACATACATACGTGCAGACATACACTAACAACATACATACGTACATGCATACATACTGCATGCATCCATACATACATACTGCATACATACATACATACATACATGCATGCGTACATACATACATGCATACATACATAAATACATACATACATACATACATACATACATACATACATACATCGCTATGGAACATCGAAAAAGAGTTTGCAAATCCAATACTCATGATACATTTTCAGCTTCACACCTATCATCATTGAATCAAAAGGATACATACCAACGTTCTGGGGCAACATGTGGCTGAACTTGGGATACTGGAGACAGAATGCAAACCCTTAATCCATACAGTTCAAATGATCATGATATCTGAGACCATAAAAATCTGTAAGACCTTCTTAAGATTTGAAGCTTGAACAAAACAAGATGCTTTCCTTCACAACCTTGAGACCAAGTAGGTGATCGGCCAAAATTGAATTTAAATCGAAAAGAGAAAAACATACATTCATACGTATGTACGTACGTACATACATATATACACGCATAAATATATACATGCATAAACGTAAACTTTTGATAGTTGTCGACCCTTAGTAGTAGTCCAATATTTAACTGAATGGCACCATCTAATGAAGTCGTTTACACCTTTTGATTCAACGGCCCACTTGAGTAGGGAATTATTTTTGACCAAATCATATTCGGGTTTGGGTTATTTGTCCAGGTATCATTAAAGGGGTCCTCTGTTTCCGTGATTAATTTGGAGATAAGTTTGAATTGAAGGACCCGGTTAGCAAAGTTTAAAAATCAAACAAATCTCTTTCACAATGATGTCGTGTTCTGCGACTTTGAGTTTTGCAAGGATAGGATGTTATGGGTGGATGCGCCTGGCCTTGTGGTTATGGCGTTACACGCACGGTCGCAAGACTGAGGCTTCGATTCCTAGAACGAGTGGTGCGTTGTGCTCTTGAGCAAAACTTTTTATTTCACATTGGTCCAGTTCAAGAAATGATTCCATCAATAAAAACGATGCTGGATAAACTTTTTGGCTTCAGAAGGGGGAATGCTTCGGAGGAAATTAAATGCCGAGTCGATATATGTTGTAGTTTTCTTTTTATAGCACCGATCCCGATACTTTTTGATCAGACCTCGTGCACACATGCAACACATTATCGTCATCAAAGCTAGGACTTTACTGTGTCGGGCCCTAGGAACTTATAGGACCAGTTTTCCCGTTTCCGACCCATGTAAGTGACCGAGATCACAAAATTCCTCCTCAGCGGGACGCCAATTCATCGCTGGATTACTCCTCTACAGTTGAGTAGAATGAAACAACGCGAAATGAAATGTTTTGCGCAAGAACCCAACGTGCAAAAAGTAATACAGACATGCATGTGCTCGTGGCCTTGAAGCACACACACACATACATACACACACACACATTCACACATATATAAGTAATACTTACGTACGTACATATGCAAACATATGCACAACATACATTGAATCATTTGATTCAATGATGGTATGGTTATCGAAACCGCGATCTACTATATTAGGCAATGTTGACCAGATTTAATTTTATTTATATCCATGAACTCTTTTATAACGCTCGCAGACATTTTCCAGCCCATCATCTCTGACATCAAATTTCGATACATATTCTTTTCTACTCTAGGCACAACGCCCTGAATTTTTGGGGAGGGGGACAGTCGTTTAGATCGACCCAGTATGCAACTGGTACTTAATTTATCGATCCCGAATGGATGATAGGCCAAGTCGACCTCGGTGGAATTTGAACTCATAACGTAAAAACAGACGAAATACCGCTAAGCATTTCGTCCGGCGTCCTAACGTTTCTGCCAGCTCACCGCCTTAATTTCGATACATATTGACAAACGAAAAACAATTTAATTTTCACGTCTAAAAGCCTAATCGATTAATTC
>NC_068992.1:62155755-62156604 GCF_001194135.2 Octopus bimaculoides
TATATATATATATATATATTTATTCCTGAATGATGTGTAAAGAAATTTTGATTTAAGCATCTTAATGAATTCTTTATACTGAAATATATATTGAAGAAGATAAATATGTTCTTTTGAATTTATACGTTTTTGCGTCGTAACTCCTCTATTATTATTTATATATATATATATATATATAGTTTTTCTAAGCCCTATAAAAGAACTCGAAAGTTGGGATTCCAACCAGGCCTTTCGCGATACCCTCAAAACCAGGACACACATACATACATACATACATACATACATACATACATACATACATACATACACATGGGATAGAGAAGAGAAACTGTGCACAATTGTAGAAATCAGCTGCCCAACGGATGTTAACATAAAACGAAAAATGAGAACGCTCACGCTGGACTATTGAGAAATGTGCAGTTACTCTATCCAGATTAGAAGTTTAGGTTTATACCTGTAATTATTGAGGCTCTTGTATATGTAACACACAACCTAAACACCAATCTTGAGAAATTAGGCGTCTCAAAACCAGAAAGGAGAAAGTTGATTCGATGACTACAGATCCAATCCATCACTGGAACTGTAGAGATCTGAAAGACTTTCCAGAAGTTTATCATTTTAGTATATATGAACATTGCATAGATATGCAAGTATATGCATTAGAATACATACGTAAAGAAAACATAGGAATCTACACGTATATATACATATATGCAAAAAGACCCTGTTGTTGATGTTGAAATTTCAATGAAGGGGCCTTGAATCTAGTTTAGAAACCAGCACTTCCTCTATTGGCGAGAAATTTTGAAATGAAACTGAATAATGACATACATACATATATATATATAT
>NC_068992.1:62156614-62156987 GCF_001194135.2 Octopus bimaculoides
ATCTATCTATCTATCTATCTATCTATCTATCTATCTATCTATCACACACTGTTTCTTTCTTTCTCTCTCTCTGTGCATATATGTGTGTGTGAGAGAAAGAGAGTTACAGGTGTTGCTATGTTGTAAGAGATTTCCTTCCCAACCACATGGTTCCGGGTTCAATACCACACTATGTTGCTGTTAGCCAGTGTCTCCTAGAATGGCCGCGAGCCGACCAAAACCTTGTTAGTTGGTTGACGGAAACTAAAAGAATCTTGTCGCATACATGCACGCATTCATACACACATGTATACATACATAGACACATTCATACACGCATACGTACATACATACGTGTATATATATATATATATATATATATATATATATATAT
>NC_068992.1:62158117-62159156 GCF_001194135.2 Octopus bimaculoides
ATATATATATGTATGTATGTATGTATGTATGTATGTCATTATGTAGATAAATACATACACATGCATATGTACATACATACATGCATACATACATACGCACACACATTAATGTGTGTAAGATGTCAAATCTATATTTTTTGTAGTTCGCGTGAAGTTCTCGCGAGAAGAATGATGTCTAACGTCGCTCTTAGCCATCACTCAATCTCCCTCTGTCTCTCTCTCTCTCTCTGTCTGTCTCTCTGTCTCTCTGTCTCTCTCTCTTTGTCTCTCTCTCTCTCTCTCTCTCTCTCTCTTGAAAGCTAACTTTTAAAACCAGTCACTGCACCAGCTGACTGATGGAGCGCCAGGAGAGCCTGACACGGACAAACCAGCGGTATCTGGGTTAAGTTACATTGTAGTTCTGAGATTTGTCAGCGATGTTAATTCATTATAAAATCCTCAAAGATTAGCATGGATTAAAGATTTAATGTGTACTTACGGGGAACAGCTACAGGTAAAAAAAGAAAAAAAAGTCGAATCAATGCAAACAGCGTTAGCAATAGTCATAGCAAGAGTAACCCCTTTGTAGTTGGTTGATTTCATAGAAACAGCAGCCAAATCTCTTTTCCAGATCCTCCTCTGTGTTTTTAAAGAAAGGCAATGAAACGTCGGAGGACATTTCTATTTCGTATATGCCTAAAGAAGATGGGGTGCTCGCTGCAAGAAACTCGTTGTAAGTCTGCTGCAGAAGAATTGGTTGGTGACGGGGTCTGGGAGGCAATAGCAACATCAACAACAGTAAAAATTGCAGCAGCAGTATCATCATCATCATCATCATCATCATCACCATCGTCGTCGTTGTCACCAACACCATCTTCATTGTCTTCCTCCTCCTCCTCCTCCTCCTCCTCATCATCATCATCATCACCACCACCACCACCACCACCACCACCGGCAGCAGCAGCAGCAGCGGTAGCTTCAGCAAAACAGTACAAACGACTGCAACAAGAACAGCAATATCAACCTACTCAACGTTCTCCTCTTTCTCCTCCTCTTCCTC
>NC_068992.1:62161177-62161732 GCF_001194135.2 Octopus bimaculoides
TATATATATATACATACATATATATATACATACATGCATATATATGTAAACATATATATATATATATATATATATATATGTATGTATGTATGTATACACGCACACAAGCGTATCTATATACGCTCAGAATAATTAGTTAATATTTAATACCCGTGTAATTACAATGACTAAATCTACAACTGAATCAGATTTCAACTAATTGATGTCTGGATCAAACACCGCCACAACCACCACCACTACTACTAGTAGTAGAACTATTGCTACTACTAGTAGTAGAACTATTAGTAGTAGAACTACTAGTAGTAGAACTATTGCTACTACTACTACTACTACCACTACTACTACTACTACTACTACTACTACTACTACTACTACTACTACTACTGTCTTCTATACCACAACCGCCACCACTGTTACATCACAATGGCTTCCATAACACACATTGCAATAAATAATGCTGCCGCCACCGCTACCTTGCGCCGCCGTCACCACCGCAGACTACCACCAACACTACTGTTTCCACCGCCGCCTCCACCACATGCCATTACCATCACC
>NC_068992.1:62161832-62167090 GCF_001194135.2 Octopus bimaculoides
ACCACCATCACCACCACCACCACCACCACCACCACAACCACCACCATCACTAAAACCACCACCAAGAACAACGACAACCCCCCACCACCACCATTAACAACAACAACAATAATGAATGCAGCATCTTAATCTCTCTTAATTCTGGTCCAATCGTTTCAAAGCTGCTACAGTTTCTGCTCTAAGCGATGCTGCTGCTGCTGTTGTTGTTGTTGCTGTTGTTGTTGTTGCTTCAATATCCTTCACAGCTTCATTGAACCGAACGCATTCCTTCACATCACGTGACTCTTTGAAGGAAGCTGGTTGACTGTTTGGGTGGATGGTCGGGACTTTTGTATCGGTGGATTTTGGATCCAGGTCAGTTTTGATCCATCACACAGCCATTCCAGTCATGGTTGTCCCGTCTTTTCTTTTTTGTGTTTTCTGTTTTGCACACTCACACTCACACTCACACACACACACACCCATATACACAATCCCGAACTCATGCGCGTTTTACACACACGCATATATAAACAAATATGCAGAAACAACTGTTTACATACCGCATCAGTATTTCTTATATACAGAGATACAGACAGACAAATTGCATATATATATATATATATGTATATATATATATATATATATATATATATATATATATATATATCGGGGACTAAACTCACGTATGGTAAAGAGAGGCTAGAAGAGGAAACAAGGTGAGATGGTATAGGTAGAGATAATGGTGCAAATAAAAAATAAACACGCTGGGGTTTGATATTTAAAATATACACACGTTTAATCAAGTAAATATATATATATAGAGAGAGAAAGAAACAAAAACTGAAAATACCCAGAACATTCATGTATAAGCATATAGATATTTATATATCTACAGAACAGATTTGCAGGGTGAACAAAGATACAGAAACCTAAGGGGAGAGGGCATGGTATTTCAGGTCCGACAGCTGTTTCTGGGGGCTTGGAATTACGTAATAGTTGTAATGTTGGCAGATAAAGTTCGCAAAAAGTCAAACATATACAACCAGTAGTGAATGCATATAAACATTACCATAAATCTGGCCTCCGTCTTCGGGAGGAAGAGAACTCTCCTGTATAACAAGGCTATACAGACACGTTCCTATATAAACATGCGGACACGAACTTATTCACTTACATCCACATGTACATGTACAAATCGATATACGCATACATATAGATATACATGAAATTATATACCCATGCACACCGGCATGCAGTTTCACGATCCAATGTAAGTTCCAGATCCAGAATAGAGAAGGTTCTAGTTATGATGTTTACATACAATAAGAACAGAAATTGGTTAAAGGTTCACTATAGCTGTTTCAGACCTTTTTGTCATTCAATAATTTGATTAGCTCATGAAAAACACAAAAAAAAAAAAAACGCGTTTCCTTCAAGTGAATTGAATTTTTAAAATTTGGTTCAGAGGCAAAGATACCAAGAAATGAAATGGGAATTGACCCTCAACCAAATTATTCGTCAATAAAAAATGCGTCTGAAACAGATGTAGGGGATCTTAACCTGTTTGTGTTCTTTTTATACATACATACAGGTATACATACATACATACATACATACATACACATAAATACAGACAGACATTCTTCTGTGTGTGTGTGTGTGTGTGTGCGCGCGTGCGTGCGTGCGTGTGTGTGTATACGAATGAACTAACTTATTGGTCAGTTAATGTAACACTTCACACACGTTACGCAAGGGAATACATATACAGATACACATTAAAAGAGAGATATATGCACACAGGCCCATTCATATGTTTATACAGCAACACTCTCACTCACTCACACATCACACACACGCACACACGCACACACATACGCACACACACACCAACACACCCATGTACATATATTCCATCTCTTCCTGTACCCGCATAGTCAGACATATGCAAATACACTCACACAATCACACACACATATGCACACATACACAAGTAATATAAGCACCAATACACACACTTCCATGAAGATACCTCAGTATAATTGACATGAAGCTTAATATAAAAGCAACTATCAGATATCATAGCAGGTTGATGGTGTCAATGTAATAGGATTAATCTGACTGTCTATCCGTCTGTCTGTCTGTTTCTCTCTCTCACTCTCTATCTCACACACATACATACACACACACAGATCCACGTACACACGCACATGCACCTACACACATAAGAGCACTCACATAATCGACAGATGTCAATATATATATATATACATATATATTTATACAACCCCAACACAAACAAAAATTTACATAGATATAATTACATAGATATAATACTCATACACACACACACACACACACACACACACACACACACACACACACACACACACCGACGTATATATATTCTCCTTCCAACATCCGTTGGATAGCGCATCGACAAACTATATACAGTACCTAACTCTTCGAAACGCTTAGTTTTAGAATGGTGGCAGCTGATGAAGGAAATGTTCTCTAAGTGGCCTGTGTGTTTTCTGTGCTCTGTTTATGATATGTTTTTCATTTTGTCAACGTTTTTTTTTTGTGACATCCTGTACCCAGATATGCATCTATATATACATGTAGATGTAAGTATGTACATACATGTACGTATATATGTAGTTCTATGATTTGGCCTCTGCAGAGTTCTATTTGTTCTTTGGTTGCGATTGTATGTTCTCTTGTTTCTTGTTATATCTGCGTATGATCGCAAATTTGTGTTTCTTAGACGACTGAGGTATCTTCATCTATTTTGTGGGAAAACTTCCTTTCTTTTTGTGTTGTTTTAAGGTCTGAAGGTTGTCGTAGTAGGTCGGTGTTTAGGTTTTATCTGGTTTTTCACATAGATGTTTTCGTATTCGTATAGCTAGAGGATTTTTGATTCCAGGATCTGCTTAGTCTTCGTCTCCTCTCTGATGGTGTCTGTTTTCCACATATCTAGAAGATTTTCTGGATATTTCCACTGCTTCTTTTGTTAATTTCTTCATGTATATAGGTGTCATATTTTTCAAATTTCTTCCAGGGTCGTTCTTCTGCTTTTGAAGCGCCTGTACCACTCGAAACATTTCGCACGACCCAGTTCCTCATCGCCATAAGCTTGCCGAAGCATGTTCAATGACTCTAACAGCCTTACCAAGTTTAACGCAAAGTATCACGTTGGCTCTTTATTCCAAATCCCTGTCCATGACAAAAATCACAGACTACAGCATACACATGATCACAAAAACAAAAATTTCGCAATTTCCGAAGTAACCATGTTGACATCACTCTCCGCACTGCCTCATAGAGGTCACTGACCGGCGTCGTCCAGTGGGATCATACTGCCACATGGCACGTCTTTCTTTTGCAATACTTCTCCCTTGTTCGTCGATTTTTGCGATGACTGAAATTCTGTTTTCTATTTGAGAAAACGGCGGCCGAAGCAGTTGTCATGCTTCAAACAGCTTACAAGGACGCTGCCATGATCAAGACAAAAGTTTACGAGTGGTTTCCAAGCTTTAGGGATGGTCACTTGCCGTTTGGAAACCAACCTCGTTCAGGACGACCGTCGACCTCCCGAACGAATGAAAACATGAAAATTCATGAACTGATCTTGGAGGATCGTCATCGAACAATTGACGAACTTGTTGATGTGACTGGTGTGTCCTGGAGCTCCTGCCAACGAATTTTGAGCGAGGGATTGCGACTGAAATGAGTTGCAGCAAAATTTGTGCTTGCTCTCTCACGGAAGATCAAAAGTAGTCACGAGTGAATGCGTGTCGTGAACTGAACGAACAGTTGGAAGATGATCCGGACATTTTTATGAAGGTCATCATTTTCGAAGGTGACGAAAGCTGGTGCTACGGAATTTGCAGATGTGAAAGAGGTGAAGAAGAAAACAAAAAAAAAAAAAAAGAAAACGACGGCATCACATCGCAAGAGTTCCAACACTACCTTCAACAGTGGAAAACGCATCTTGACCGATGGAGAATACTTTGAAGGCGATAAAAGTATAAACATGTAAAACTAAGTGAATAAAATAATACTGGCAAATTCTGGTTTCTTTTGGGTACCCCACTCTCTCTCTCTTTCTCCATATATATATATATATATATATATATGTGTGTGTGTGTGTGTGTGTGTGTGTGTGTGTGTGTGTATACACGCACATGATGTGCTTCTTTCAGTTCCCGTCTACCAAATCCACTTACAAGGCTTGGGCCGGCCCGAAACTATAGTAGAAGACAATTGCCTAAGGTGCCCCGCAGTGGGACTGAACCCGGAAGTATGTGGCTGGGAAGCAAGTTTCTTACCACACAGCCACGCCTATGCGTGTGCGCGCATTTGCATGTTAATTGCACGGTTTCTAATAGTTTTTCGTTATTCATTTGTAACCTCAATGAGTTTTCGTAGAACGTTAATAATTACAACAGTATTAATAACAACAACAGCAGAAAATAATCAATAATTACAACAACAACAACAACAAACAATGTAACAGGTCAAAAACAGCAGCAGCATCTTACACATCGTACGGGAAGCTCCAAAAAAAAAAAACCATGAAAACAATTACAGTACGGTAGACCAACACCATCACCAACAAGAAAAACCAGTAAAACGGATAAACAACAACAATAACACCAATGACAACAACAATGACAATAGGAAGGTATGCCCAAAGGCCAGGTGACATTTTAAAGGGAATTGATTAAAGACGATATATGCCCAAGAAACAAGAAGTATTTCTAAGTCTTTAAGAGTGAGGTAGAGAGAGATAGGGTGATGGAGATGGAGAAGAAGCGATAGAGTCCCACAGACAGATACAAATATGGACGAACGAATGGACGAAGAAGGAGGAAGTGAAGGAGAAGGAAGAGGAGGTGAAGTAGGAGGAGGAGGAGGAGGAGGAAGAAGAGGGGGGGGCAAGAGCATCAACAAGACAGGATCGTTTGAAATAATTATCGAGACACAAATAGAAGGGCAATATGACACACGCACGCACAGACACACACATAATATATAGAAATTATATAACACACGTACACACATGCATATATATGTGCATATATGTGTGTATATAAGTATATATATATATATATATATCGAGAGAGAGAGAGAGAGAGAGAGAGAGAGAGAGAGAAAGAGAGAGAGAAAGTGAGAGAGAGAAAGACAGAGGGAGAGAAAATGAGAGAAAGAAAATAGACAGAGAAAGACAAAAATTAATAGAAATAAGGATATACATATATATATATATATATATA
>NC_068992.1:62167472-62177866 GCF_001194135.2 Octopus bimaculoides
AAAGTATTTTGTTGCTAACCATTGAATTCTTGCCACTTTTTGAAATTTATTTTTCTCTTTTTTTCCCCCTTCTTTATATTTTTCTTATCAATTTTCTTCTTCTGTTCTTTGGGGACAAAATCAATGAAGACGATGAATTCGAGATTTAGAAATATAAATAAATAAATAAATAAATAGTCTTTATCTGCCGACCGTCTTGTCTGTCTTTGGCGTTTCCATCGTCATCATCATCATCATCATCATCATCACCATCATCATCATTATTATCATTATTATTATTATTATTATTATTATTATTATTATTATTATTATCATTATTATTATTCTGTCATCATTAACCTCCTTCTTTCCCTCCTACTCTTTCGTCTGGTTCTTTTATGTCTTATAATTTTAGCATCGTCTCTGTCTCTTCTTCCTGTTCGTAGTGGTCCGTCGTTATCATCATCATTATCAACATCATCACCATCACCATCATCATCATCATCATCATCGTCGGTGGTGTTATCTTCTTCGTCCTCGCTGTTGTCGTCGTCCATTTCTTTCTCGCTATCAACGTCGTTTTCTTCTTCTTCTTCTTCTTCCTTTTCTTCTTCTTCCTTTTCTTCTTCTTCTTCTTCTTCTTCTTCTTCTTCTTCTTCTTCTTCTTCTTCTTCTTCTTCTTCTTCTTCTTCTTCTTTATCACCGTCACCGTCGTCATCATTGATAGGGGCAATGATTAGGGATTCTTCAAAACCCCTTCACACACCTTTATACAGTAGAGACTGATATGGACATTACCTCCCTTCTTACAAGCTACATACACACATACATACATACATACATACATACATGCATACATACATACATACATACATACATACATACATAAGACAATGGCTCCCATGGCTTCTGATCTTCGCTGATTGGAAATGTAATCATGTACATATTTTGTCTTGGTGTAAAAGATGGACTACAGTAAATATTCTGCCACAGCTTTGCTTATCATTTGGTTGACCTTAACCGGTTGAGCATGTCCCTTAGTGGCTAACGATGTGTGCATCTCTGATCACGACAGAAGTAGTGGGGGAGCATCATAGCCATGTGCTGAGAGGAATTCTTTGGGGTTTTAATAAATCACCCTAAACAAACCTTATTCGAAGACCTTTTGAGCGGGATGGGCTACTCGACCTGTAGAAAATTCTAACTGGGCCCCACCTGCAAGGTCATGCGTGTCGCGTACATATGGTTGTGATGCACATGCCTGGTGTACCCTTACCAAACGGGTAGTCATGATGGGTATATTAGGCTTCCTATGTCACTTTGATGACATCCGCCGCTCTCACATACATACATACATACATTCAAATAAACACACATATGTCCCTGAGTAATTCTCTCTCGCAATTTCTGTGTTGTTAAATTTTTCGGTCATTAATTAGTTAATCTATTCATTTTTTTATTTATTCATTTAAGTAGTCACTCTCATATTTTTCCTTCCTGCATTTATTTATTTATTTATTTATTTATTCGTTTACAACACCAATTAGTCTTTCAAGATAACTTTAAAATGTCTTATTCATTGTGATCTTGCCCTAATATGTTGTATAGGTTTTCTAATATTTCATTCATAGTCGTTAACATTAGAAAAATTGTTTCATAGTATTTCTTCTGGTTCTTTACCTTCTGTGTTCAAATGCCATCGAAGTCAACTTTGCCTTTAATTCCATGAAGACCGATAAAATAAAGGACCAGGCAAGTACTGAGATCGAGTGCATCGATTAACCTGCTTCCTGTAAAGTTGTTGGCCACAATTACATTATCCAACTCAGTCTTATAGAAACCAGTGAGGAAGTTATGCTGTTATCATTGTTTAATTCCAGGAGAACCCTGATCAAGCAGACCTTTGATCTAAGCGCAAACATAGCCGTGTGATAAAGGAGTTTGCTTCCCAACCATATGGTTCTGGGTTCAATCTCATTGCGTGGCAATCTGGGCAAGTGTCTTCTACTAAATCCTCAGGGCGATCAAAGCCTTGTGAGCGAATCTGGGAGACGGAAACTGAAAAAAAAAGCACGTCGTTTGTGTGTGTGTGTGTGTGTGTGTGTGTGTGTGTGTGTGTGCATGTGCCTTTGCGTTTTTGATTGTTCCTCACCACCGGTGTTGGTGTGTTTACTTTTCCGTACTTTAGCATTTCGGCAAAAGAGGTAGATAGGATAAGTACCAGGCTTTTTAAAAAATAAATACTGGGGTCGATTCGTTCGACAAAAATTCTTCAAGTTGGTTCCCCAGCATGGCTACAGTCTAATGACTGGAACAAGTAAAAGAAGACAAAAGCTAGATATGTTCTCTTCTCTTATTGCATAACAAGAAGAAATTATTCAGAAATCATTCCCTTTTTAGAGAGAGTAAGATGTGAGATGAGTAAAATTTGGCTGCTGTTTCTAGCAGATCTAAGAACTACATAAAGAGGCCCTTGTTAGTTCATCACTCGATCAGCTAGGCATAACAGTTAAATCTTTTATTATATCACGTCCTCTTAAAAAAAGAGAGGATACATTCAATAATTGGGTCCCGAATAAACTTTATTTTCCATGTTAAGTTTGTAAGAAAGCAGCGTGGTCGAACGGTTAAAAAGTCCGCTTTGCGAATACAAGGTCTCGAGTTGAATCTCACTATGTGATTTGTTTGACGAGAATGTTTCATCATAACCATGAGTCGATATAAACATGATAGCTGAAATTATATATACGAGGAAATGTTTGGAAGCTTGTCGTGTGGATTATTCCTGTAATTGAAAGCGCTAGCTTTGTTACATACACTATATCACATTAATTCTGCCTGAGAACTATGTTGCAGAAACACGTGAATATGGTATACTCAACCACTTGCTGATTCGATGAGGAGGTGTAGTTGATCGAACAATTGGATACTCATCGTAGAAATAATGAAAACTCCGTATAATCGCTTCATAAGGAAGAGATTCTACGGAGGCTGGTTTTGTTGAAGGCGTTGATATTGAGCTTGTATAGCTACGATTCGGCCAATATAGGAAATTCATAGACTAAAAACGAAAGTTCTAGTTGGGTAATGTGCTGCGTAAGAAGGATTGGGCTGAATGGTTGGGCAGATCCTGGTAAAAGTTTAATCTCTCCTTCCTCACTCCTCATATATACATATATACCGTGTATATATACATGTGTGTGTGTGTGTGTGTGTGTGAGAGAGAGAGAGAGAGAGAGATTGGCAGGCAAACAAACAAACAGATAGAACTAAAATGCAAGTGCAGAAAAGGAGGGAATACGTAAAAGAACGTGCGTGTCAGAACGTAGAAAGCTCAACAACAGAGAGTAGAAGCGAACAGTAACAGCGACAACAAGAAGAAAACCTACGAAGTGTGTAACAGTAGCAACCCAGAAGCTCACCAATTAATAATCCGAACTCTCGATTCATCAATATATCGTTCGACATGTGATGGCTGTTGATGTCTTGTGTTGTGTAGATTGTGGGAAATATTCCAATAAAACATACTTTGTTTTCTTTCTTAACATGCTTTAAGAGAATGTTAAGTAAAATCAATGTGGAACCACAGCAGGGGTTTCATTTCTCGTGGTGGTAATCTATGCTGCAGAGATGTTTACCATTACGGAAAGATTATGGTGGAATGCGTGGAATACCTGTTTTTTTTCTTTTCTTGTCTTTTTTGTCTTATTTTTTTTTCTGGTAATATCGGATCGATGCAATATAAGCGGAAGTGATGTATGTAACTTTTAACGTACGTCAGGAGTTCATAGCTGAAGAAGAACAGGTCAAATGTGGGAGGTTCTGCACGTTTGTTTCAACTGCTAGAGATAGCAGTCAAATCTCTTTGTTAAAAACATATTCTTCTGTCAGAAGACAAGGAAAGGGCAAATTAAATAATGTAGGTGTAGATAACCTTAAAAGAATGGAGTGATTACGGTTGGAATATCTTAGGGCTAAGCAACAACGATTAGTACAACAGCAATTAGTACATGCAATTACATTGTTCAACACTGCATTACATAACACTATATGACACCAAATTGAACTACGAAGACCTGTACAACACTTCACAGCAATTAGATCGCAACACGGCAATCTGATTGCAACACAGTAATTAGATCGCAACACAGCAATTAGATCGCAATGCAGTAATCAGGTCGCAACACAACAATCAGATTACTGCACAGTATTCAGGTCGCAACACAGCATTCAGATTGCAACACTGCAATCAGATCGAACCCAGAACATGGAGACTCAGAGCGAATTCCTTAACCGTGAAGCAGCGTCTGTATTCAATTATCCTGGAGAAATAAATACAATATGACAATAACCTCTTTTTATTTCTGATTCAATTCATTTGTTATTAAGTTTCCGATCATCTTTCGTCTACCTTATACAAGACAGAATACGTCCACCACAAGAAAACCAGTTTTAACCAATTTTTCGCGCTTTTTATGTTCCTGATGATGAATGTCTAATACTAATACCATCAATGACCAATAATTAGTAAGTACCAATACAATTTACCTGGCATCAGAATGGAGTTTGGGAATTGTACACAGAATTTTGTGTCTCGTAATAAATCGCAAAAGAAACGCTCTAGGCCACCAGATGGAGACGTCACTATCATTAAATAGTCTGTGCTGAGTGCTATACAATGTAAACCACTAGGCCTAAGGGAGATAGAAACATATCATTTAATAAATTCTATGAATACAGTTTCTGTAACTAAAGAATAAAGCACCGGATTTAGAAAATTATGACATATAAATCCAAACTTTCCTTCTACAAGACTTTGTAATCTAAACAATGCGTTAAATTATGGTGGCCACATTGGCATCAGCGTTGGATAGGAGCCAGTCTAAGGAAGTGTCTCTGCAGGTAATCAATCTGATAGAAATAGCAACTAAATCTTCTTCACTTGGTTACCTGTTATGTTGAATTAAGGAAGGACTCTTTGGATAATGTAGTCCTAGATGAAAATACCGGTCGGTCACTATCGTGAAAATATTCGGGATACTGACTTAGTGGTTCAGCAAAGTGGTCAGGAGAATAAGTACCGGACCTTAGCAAAAAAGAAAAACCTAGGTTTAATTCGTTCGACTAAAAACTCTTAAGAGCGGTGCTAATGCATGGCCGCGGTCTAATGAACGAAACAAGTGAAAGATAGAAGATATTGGATGATGTAGCGGTTGATAAATTCAAAAACGACGGGAAGGCCACATCTGGAATGTTAATGGTCATAGGAGTGAATGATCGAAGTCGACAACAACAGTATTGCTACACTTTGGGACAATGCTGATATGTGTGAGTGTGTATGTGTGCACGCGCGTGTGTGTCTGTGTGTGTGTGTGTTTATATACATACGTATGTACAAACATACATATAGATATACATACATACAGACATGCAAGCAGATAGATAAATAAATAGATAGATAGATAGATAGATAGATAGATAGATAGATAGATAATAATACTAGTAATTCTTTCTCATTTTGATATAAGGTGAGTATTTTAAGGAAAGAAGAGAGCCGATTGCATCAGATCCTGTATTTGAATGGGATTTTCTTTTATCGATCCCGAAAGCATGAAAGGCAAAGTCGACCTCGGCGGCATATGAACTCAGAACGTAAACAACCGGAAACAATGCCACAAAATCATTTTGTCCGACGCCGTTTCTGCCAGCTTCTGTCACCTTACTGATAATAATGGTTTCAAATTTTGCCACAAGGACAGCATTTGTGGGAAAGGGATGAGTCGATTACATTGACCCCACTGTTCTGCTGGTACTTAAACTATCAACCCCAAAAGGATGAAAGGCAAAGTCGACCCCAGCAGAATTTGAACTCAGAACATAGCAACGGGAGAAATACCGTTAAACATTTCGCCCGGTGTGCTAAAGATTCTGCCAGCTCGCCGCCTAATGAAACGAGGTTTGGAATTTGTGGGGACGGGGCAAGTCGATTATATCTATCTCAGTTCATGACTGGTACTTATTTCATCGACCCTGGAAGGATGGAAAGCAAAGTCGACCACGGTGGTATTTGAACTCAGAACGTAGACACGGACGAAATGCCGCTGAGTATTTTGTCCAGTGTCCTGACCATTCTGCCAGAATAATCATGACACATTCTTTTACTCGTTTCAGTCATTTCACTGCGCCCATGCTGGAGCACCGCCTTTAGTCGAGCAAATCGACCCCAGGACTTATTCTTTGTAAGCCTAGTACTTATTCTATCTATTTCTTATGCCGAACCGCTAAGTTACGGGGAGGAAAACGCACCAACAACGGTGGTCAAACAATGATGTGAGGACAAACGCAGACACACAAAATCATGCATACATACACACACACAGAGACACACACACGCACACACACACACAGACACACACAGACACACACAGACACACACACACACACACACACACACACACACACACACACACACCTATATATATATATATATATATATATATATACAACGGGTTTCTTTCAGTTTCCGTCTACCAGACCCACTTACAAGGCTTTGGTCGGCTCAAAGCTGTTGTAGAAAACGCTTGCCCAAGGACTGAACCCGGAATCATGTGGCCGGGAAGCAAGCTTCTTACCACACTGCCACCCCTGCGCCTATATATATATATATAAATGTATATGTGTGTGTGTGTGTAGAGAGAGAGAGAGAGAGAGAGAGAGAGATGTATGGCTGGGTGCGTGTGTGTATGTGTGTGTGTATGTGTGTGTGTGCATATATGCATACATATGTGTATTCAATATGTGATGATAATTATAATGAAGAGAAACAAAGAAACAAAGAAGAGAGAAGGAGGAGAACGGGAGAGGAGGAGGAGTAGGAGTTAGGGGGGAAAAGGTGTTCCGGAAGTAGAGGAGCATGTATGGGAGAAGAAGGAAAAAATGCCGACGCGACGAGGATTAGCACCGAGAGTAATGGAATTCCGTTTGTTGAACATGACAAGCTCGTACTTTGATGGAATGGTAAGGAAGAATAACGTCTTAGGATGTTTCCTTTTCGAGTAGAAAATCATCCTTGACATAGATATTTCGTAGTTTGAACTTTGAATTACACAGTATTAATGCTAACGCTTCGCATTTCTACATTCTGATCAGACACGCCATAGAGTGGCATCGACACGGAAGCATTCGCGCACAAATACGATAAAGCTTACATTTATATGCTCACAATATATATATATATATATATATATATATACATACACACACACGCGTGCGCGCATACACACACGAACACTAATCTTCTGTATATATACATCTGCATGTACGTGGATCTGTAAGAATGAAAGGAAATAGATTTCCTTGTCTATGATTTATCTTTCTTTAACCTGTTTCAGTCAATTGGCTGCGGCCATGCTGGGGCACAACCTTGAAGAGTTATAGGTGAACTAATCGACCCCAGTACTTCTTCTGTTTTAAACGTCCGGTGTATACTTTATCGGCCTCTTCTGCTGAACCGTCATGTTACGGGGATATAAACGAAACAATACACACGCACATATTATGTATCATATACATTATATGTAATATACTTATATACATATGTACGTATGTATGTACGACAGGCTTCTTTCTGTTTCCATCTGGCAAATCAACTCACATAGGTTTGTTGGCCTCGGACTTGCGTAGGACCGAACCTACTGTGTGACACACCAGTACGTATTTGTCTATGCATATATCAAGCCATGTGGCAGGCTTGATAATTGTTGAGAGATTTCGCCCTACCTGAAACCATTGGTACTCTTAATAAAGTGTGTGAGTATGTATATATATATATATAATGTGTATATATACACATTCATACATGCATATACACACTCATATATATATATATGTGTATATGTATGGATAAACATGCGCATGCACTCACTCTCGCTCACATATACTACGCGTATATGTGAGTGAGAGACACATCCCCCTTAAAATAAGTGGGAACAATGACCGCAAGGAAAAGACGGTGGACGGTATGAATGGTGCTGTTGTAGCCTTTGTTTTTTATATTTTTCTTCTATTTTCCTGGTGTTATTGAAATGATATATATATATACATACTTTATCCGTTTTAGGAACTGCATTTATATCTGACCAGTTAGAAATATATGTTATTGTATGTTTTTTTTTTCTAATTGGATATATACACGCGTTTGTTTATAGCTTTGCTTGCTTCGAGTTAAACCCTTCTAACAAATATTCATTTCATGTCTCAAAGTTTATAAATGTTTACGCCGTCAAAAATTTATATATACATGTATATATATATACATATATTTATGTGTGTGTGTATGTGTGTGTGCGTGCATGTGGATGCTTCTGCACAGAATTGTATAGCGTATATAATTTATTATGATAGCAAGAGAGACCCTATGGACAGATATCCGTTTCACGTGTCAAGCTATATATATATATATATATATATATATATATAGAGAGAGAGAGAGAGAGAGAGAGACATACACATGTATGTACACTTATAATGAGCATAAAAATCAATAGTGTAACTTTATGCTATGTATAAATGGTGCGTGTTTCAGTAAGCCGATTGGTGTTATAACGTAAGGATGTCATTTACATGACGTATGTGTATCGTTGAAAGGCCGGAAACAGTAGTTTGCGTCCGAAGAATATCCTTTTACTGTGTTAAAAAAACTATGCTATACTTAAGAGTCAGGTGAAATAGAATTGTCTCAAAAGTGACTCAGAGTGTGGAAGACATGCATTTCGTTGTGAATGTGGCCTGTCCATCCCATGAACTCGTGTCACTTCCGAAACATGGTACCACCGGCCAGTCTGAAGTATATAGCAAAGGTATATAAATTAATGCACCAGTTTGCGATGATATTGCTTACGCAGAATATATATATATGTATATATATATATATTGCACATGTGGATTGTAGATATTCAAAGAAAGTGAATTTAGATATATATTTTGATATTGTTTGTTTATATTATATTTCATATATGTATACTTAGCATTTTTATTAACGTTAGCGTTAATTTATATGCTGGCAATTTGACTAATCTATTTCTTTTTTCTTCTGTTGCAGGTAAGTCTCTCATTGAAACTGGTTTTATATTGAAACAGCCCCGAGAACAAAACTGGTATAACTCCACTCGATTTATTTCTTGTCTTTAAGTCTTTAGTATGTGTGACTACATACATGTATATGCATGTATGTATATGTATACACACACACACACACACACACACACACACACACACACACACACACACACACATATATATATATATGTATAGACTTGGTGTGGGGAGGGCAACCAGATCAAGTGTAACTGCCCGAAACAGTTATGACTTCTGCTATTTGACTGAAGAAAGGACACGAATGACTCGTCTTTTTTTGCCTGTCTTTCTAATTGTTATTTCTCCAGTCCGCCTTGTATCGCCTATCTGTCCGAATGTTTTATTGTCTTCTATTGCGTTTTTGTTCCATTTCATATCGGCGTGTGTGTATGTAAGCATACATATGTATATGTATGTGTGTGAGTGTGTTTGTGTGTGTATGTGTGTGTATGTTGTATGTATGTTTTAAATATGTATGCATATATATATATATATATTTATATATGTATATATAAATGATTGTACATGTATGAACATATATATATACATGTCATTTATATGTACACACATACGCACGCGCACAATAACCTTCATAGTCATTCTTAGAAAATACAGGTCTGTTATATCTTAAGAAATGAGAATACTTACCAATGTCGTTATATATATATATATATATATATATATATATATATTCGTACATACACGCGTGTATATTATGCGTGTATTTATTTATACACACACACACACACACATACAGCCATATATGGTGGTGTCCCAACACGACCACAGCCTTTGGCTGAAATCAATAGCGATATAAAATATATTATATGCATGTGTATGTATATGTGTGAGTGTGTGTGTGTGTGTGTGTGTGTGTGTGTATGTATATACACATACATATATATACATACTTATACATAATGTTCATATACATGTATATATATATATATATATATATATACATACATACACACGCATATACATATACACATATGTACGTACTTATACGTATACATCTTCATATACATACATACATACATATATATATTCATATATATTTATATATATATATAAACATATACGCACATATACACATGCATACATATTTACATACACAAGTGTATGTGTTTGTCTATTTGTGTTTTTATCTACGATTTTCCTTCTCACCACACTCTCTATCTCTCTCTCTCTCTTTTAGTCCCTCCCTGTCCATATATATACATATATATATACAAACATATATATATACATACATACATATATATATATATATATATATA
>NC_068992.1:62178054-62182198 GCF_001194135.2 Octopus bimaculoides
ATATATATAGATAGATATAGATAGATATAGATATACATATATATATACATATACGTATATATGCATATATATGTATGTATGTATGAATCTGTGTCTACATCTATATAGATGTCTGTGTTTGGTGGCGCGTTCTTAATGCGCCTGTGCACGGCTAATGTGCCCGTATCCTGCGATCGACGTAGATATGCGTTAATGTTTATTAAGGAGACCATAACACAGGTAGAATTACCAGTATATTCTCAGTGAAGCGTGACATGACGATGACAACATAGGCTGAAGCTATTCACTACAACTCAACAGCTGTATGGAATCTCCGCAACCGAAGCCACCTCAACCCCACCCACGAACCCACCCTTTTTTTTTCCCTTTTCCTTTCTCCTCCTTTACTTGGAATTTGTTTTCTTTTTGTTATATTTTGCCCTCTCTGAGCATTCACATTCACCGTTACTACTACTACTACTACTACTACTACTACTACTACTACTACTACCACTACCACCACCACCACCACCCTCGTAGTCGTTTCGTCGTCAATGTCACCACTACCATTATTGCTTATAATATCATTAATATTATTATTATTATTATTATTATTATTATTATTATTATTATTATTATGCTTATTATTATTATTATTATTATTATTATTATTATTATTATTATTATTATTATTATTATTACTATTATTATTATTATTATGCTTATTATTATTATTATTATTTTTATTATTATTATGCTTATTATTATTATTATTATTTTTATTATTATTATTATTATTATTATTATTATTATTATTATTATTATTATTATGTTTATCATTATTGTTGTTGTTATTGTTGTTATTTAGTTTTAGTGTTTCATTGTATTTTTTAAATTTTTCTATCTCTTCCCCATCCGCCCCTGTTTATTCTCATTCTTGTTGTGTATGTGTGTGTATGTGTGTGTGTGTGTGTGTGTGTGTGTGTCTTCAGACCTTGCTCCTTCCTCTCTTATTCTCAGCACTCTTCTCTTCCCCCCTGCTTTACCCTGAAACAGTTCCTGATGCTTATAACGCACAACGCCTCATAAACTTCTACTTACATGCTGAACAGACATTACTCAATCTTCTCTTCGTTTGTTTGGCCACCATTTTCTTTTTCTTCTTCTATTTTCTGCTGTCTTTTCATTTATTTGCATAAGTCTTTTATTTTTTAGCATACTGTATATCTTACTTAACGTGGATATATTGTAGAAAGCCAAAAAGAAGGCAGCATTCGATTCGAGACGCATGGACGTATAGTGCTAAACGGATAGACGTATAGTGCTAGACGTCACAGTAGAGTACCAGACGCAGACGAAAACCGTCCCGCAGTGGCCGTGGATTTGATAGATCTTGATTTCTGCGTATCTGCGCGTCATCGGTAGCAAATGTCCACTAGCAACCGCATGCTTATACAAATTTAGCCTCTGCTGATACAGAAGAAACAAAAAAACATTAATTAACAAACCACTGGTGTCGCAAATAGCCAGCAGGCTGGGTGAAATTTCCTTATTAGTGATGGAAGCAGTACTGGTTCTGAAAAGTATTCCCTATAGCTTACTTAATGTGGATATATTGTAGAAAGCCAAAAAACTGCAGTATCCGTCTCGAGCTAAAACTGATAAAATTATATATATAAAAAAAAAAAAGAAACGGGCGGAAAGCGTCTAGCTGCGTCGGAGGTTTCTTTCAGTTTTTGATTTTTTAAATCTTCTTTTTCTTCTATTTCCTCCTTATTTTGTTTCCTCTTTCTTTCTTTCTCTCTTCCACTCTCTCTTTCTCTCTTTTCTATTTTCCTGATTGTCTCTTCACCTGTCCAACATTTATACTGACTATCTATCTATCTATCTATCTATCTATCTATCTATCTATCTATCTATCTATCTGTCTGTCTGTCTGTCTGTCTGTCTGTCTGTCTGTCTGTCTGTCTGTCTGTCTGTCTATCTATCTATCTATCTATCTGTCTGTCTGTCTGTCTGTCTGTCTGTCTGTCTGTCTGTCTGTCTGTCTGTCTGTCTGTCTGCTTCTCATTATTATAATAAGGTTCGTTACAATTGTTGTTTTACATATAAAATGCAATACAAAACCGTTCCAATGTTTCCAAGCAGAAAAATAAAAATAAACTATCCTGTAGCATAGTTTTATTTCATTTTCAACATGTGAATATATGAATAAATATTGCCATAAATATTCACAATTTATTTTTCATTACTCGATCGATCATAGATATAAAGTCTTTAACAGAAACGCATTAAGGTACGCTGTGCCTGCTGCATACATTTTCTAAGCTCAATTAAACATTTGAATTCAAAAACCCTTTTCGTAGTAATCATAATACAATCACTTCTTTTATATGAAACTGCGGTTCCTCCAGATGAGCCTCCTTTATCGGTAATTGCATTTCGAAAGTGTTAGTATATTGTGCTGAGGAACAACCAAAGAATAACAGTAAGTGAAAGGTTTCTAGTAAATTGACCGAGAATTCTCTCAAAGCTCGTTTTTATAAGCACATTCATTATCCGAGAGTAAAATAAAAGAAAAACAAATCCCATGACATCTAAATTCAAATGGTTAGTCCTTCAAAATGCTTCCATATGGTCATGAACTCTTTTGTTCTTATTTTAGCCAGCAAATTATTCTTAAATGGCGAGTTATACATTTTGTTGCAATGCGTTGCATGATCTTTAACAAAAAGTGTGAAGTGTTAGACTGTGGAAGGTATGCTTCAAAATACTAAATTTCCGATTATGTACCTCTTTCCGACACCGGGTAAATGATTTTCCTGTCGAGTTACAGAAACCCCTTCTTTGTCTTGTCAAACCACCAGAAATGCTGTGAGACATTCATCCACCCCCCCACCCCCCGGGAAACTGATGTCTGAACCAACGGCCCAGTTGTTCATCAATAAATTTTATATATTATGCAACCAATATCCCCACTGGTCCCATTTCCCGAGCCTGTGAAATATTGTAGACTACTCCGAGTATATTTGGAAAACCTTGTTTATATTACATACATACATACATGCAGGCAAATAGATGTATGTATGTATGTATGTATGAGTGTGCGTATGAGTGTGCGTGTGTGTGAGTGTGTGTGTGTGTGTGTTAAGTATGTATCTTTTACTTCTTTCAGTCATTTGATTGCTGGAACATCACCTTGATGCATTTTAGTCGAATTTATTCCTTTTAAATTTAATCGTAGTTATCTCATAATTCTGCTTATCATTGCGTTACTTAGCCCGTCGGTAACAATTTCAGGTGATTAGAGAAAAAGAGGAAGAAAGAAAAGAAGAGACAATAAGAAGAGGAGAGAGAAAAGAGGGAGAGAGAAGCATCCATGACGTGAGGTAGAGGGAATGTAATTGTAACACTTCCACGTGATTAGTTGAGGGGAAAGAGAGGAGAAAGAAAGAAGTGAGGAAAAAGAAGATAAAACGAAGAGTGAGACAGAAAGAGGGAGAGCGAAAAGAGGGAGAGAGAAGCGTCCATGATGTGAGGTAGGGGGAACGTAATGTTTATTACGTGGTGAAAAAAGTTAGTTGAAGGTAGTGATCTAGAGAGAGTTAGCGATATAATTTTAGCAGATCGACTGGATTAAAGCTGATCTGGGGTTACAGCAGCAACAGCGGCGGCGGCGGTGGTGGAGGTGGTGGAGCCGGCGGTGGTGTTAGGCTACTTTTTTTATAACAAATAAATATTATTTAATTATTATTTATATGCAGGCGTAGCTGTGTGGTAAGAAGCTTGCTTCTCAACCACATAGTTCTGGGTTCAGTCCTACTGCGTGGCACGTTGAGTAAGTATTTTCTGCTATAGCCATGGGCCGACCAAAGTCTTGTGAGTGGATTTGGTAGACGGAAACTGAAAGAAGCCCATCGTATATATATATATATATATATGTGTGTGTGTGTGTGTGTGTGCGTGTATTTGTGTCTGTGTTCGTACCCCTCCCCACGCTTGACAACAGGTTTAGGTGTGTTTACTTCCTCCGTAACTTTACGGTTCAGCAAAAATATTCGATGGCATAAGTACGAGGTTAAAAAAAAGAAACACTGGAGTCGATTCATTCGACTAAAAATTCAAGGTGGTGCCCCAGCATGGCCGAAGTCTAATGACAGAAACA
>NC_068992.1:62185557-62188807 GCF_001194135.2 Octopus bimaculoides
TATATATATATATATATATATCAGTAGATTTAGTTTTTAGTTACAGACCAGTCTGAGTGACTAACTCCTATGTACGATTAAAACCAATCCAGACGTGACCCTCTCATATTTATGCAGGTAAATTACTCTTGGACCGCATACTCTATCTCTGAAGTTAGAAACAAATTTGGTTGCTATTTCTAGCAAGTCTTGTAGCGACTCCATTTTGGACTCGCTATATCTATCAGTATGTTATGTAAGTATGTCAGACTCAACTTCATGAGTTAGGCTGCAGTCTTCAAGGGAGGCTACTACACGTTACACCTTCCGCAGATATGATGTAGTACTCTCCCTTCTGAAATAAGCAATTTCTACGTTTTTCTTATAGTTTTCTTAATTGTTTTTTTATGGACATTTTTCGTGTGGCTGCCTTTTTTTTTTTTTTTTCATTTGCAGTAGAAGCTGTTGCTTATGACAGATAATTTTATCAAGCGTTTATTGCTTATCGAAATTTATGTGCCCTACACATGCTCAAGACAACACTGTCTTGACAGTGTCATGTCCTCCGTTTAATTTTACCATGCCCAAAGTAATCAGAATACGAAGCTGCCAATTCTTACTTAATTTTACTTTTATTGCTTTCATCCAAAGGCTGTGACCATACTGGAGTATCGCCGTTTGCGTAATTAATTTTTATTTGACACTCACTTCCTGGTTTTCTTTCTGGGGCGGTTTCTGGAGAAGTAGCGAGTTAGGTAGCTGCTCCTTTTTGTTTTCCCTGCCGCGATGTAGATTCATCTAGTACCTCAGATGAAAATTCGTTCAAATATCCCTCCAAACATTCGCACCTACACCTTGCAGGACTCTGAGGCGATTTTGGCAGAGTATTGAAAATTTGTGGGCCACAGGAGAGTGAGCTGTTGGACGGGAGGGCAGCGCTAAGCAGTGGCGTGCATAAATACAAGGTTATTAGCTGTTCAAATATGCTTGTCAGCAGCGAGAAATTTCCTCCAAGACAAAACAGTGAATGGCTTTCTTACAGGTTCAAATACACCCCAAATATACTTGAACTGATACTAACCTCGTGTTTAAGCTGTTGGAGTGCTGGATCATTACTCTAGATCGGAAGGGTTGCATCTATAGTTCAATGCAGTCGCTTCCAGTTCGATGGTTTGCATAACTTTAAATCCTTAAGTTGTATAGATACACATTTATCTATCTATCTATCTATCTATCTATCTATCTATCTATCTATCTGTCTGTCTGTCTGTCTGTCTGTCTGTCTGACTATCGCCGGCTGTATATTTGTATGCATGTATGTATGCATGTATGTGTATCATCGAGGGGGTCGATGAAAATATAGGGGGGATCACTTAATTATGGTTTTATCCAACATATTCCCTTCTCAGATTCACATACTTTATTGCAGCAGTCTTTCAGTTTTTCTAAGCCCTGTAAAAGAACCCGGACGTTTGGGCCTCCAACCAAGCCCTTTGCGATACCCTTAAAGCCAGGAACTTTTCAGCATATTCTCGCACAATAATTTTTATCACCTACACCCCATTGTATTCCAGTGTTTCTTCATCATAGCTAGACGGAGTAGAAGAATTAATGCATACATTCATTTATATATAAGTGTGTGTGTGTGTGTGTTTATGTGTGTATGTGTGTGTGTGCGCGCGCACACACACACACACACAGAAACACACACACACACACACACACACACACACACACACACACATATATATATATGTATATATGACAGTTTCCGTCTATCAAATTTACTCACATGCAATGGTAAACCCAGGACTATTAGTAGAAGACACTTGCCCAAGGTGTCTTCCAATGGGGCTGAACCCGAAACCACATGGTTGCAAAGCGAGCTTCTTAATCCCAGAGTCATGTCTGCGCCTCGGTGATTTCCTTTTATATGTTTTTCTTACCCACTCCATCCCTGCATTTCAAGCTCTGTAGTAACACTCTCGAGACGGTCTTAGATACTTCATGAGCCCGACGAGAACTCATCAGCTCGGAACTCAACCCGATTTCCATGGAGAAAAAGTGACTGAGATTCAAACACTCACTCCCCACCCCACGCTCTATATGAACGGGAAGTAGGTCCTTCACAGGGTTAACTTCCCACTCATTGCTGGAACACGTTTACAGCTGTGCAGACTGGACCAACGGGAAATGAAATGTTTCGTTGGAGAACACAACGCATCGCCCGGTCTTGGAAAGGAATCCCGATCACGATCTTGCAATTGTGAGTAAAACACCCTAACCATCAAGTCGTGCGCCTTCATACGCTTCCAAGGGGGGAGATGGAAAACTCTAAGTGCATACCCGTGCCGAAGGGATCGATAGGTGGCCAGATTGATACGGTTTTTTTCTTGCTCTGACTTTTGTATAAGAATATTTCTAGTTTTTATTCAGTATAGGAATCATCTTGCAAATATTAGTTGTCGAAATGTTACCATGACATTCTTCATCAGACTAAACGTTTCTTTTGTAAGTACAAAGCCTGAAATTTTGGGTGAGTGGGGCTAGCGGACTACCCCTTAAAGTATTCTTTGTTGACCGTCCGGCCTGAGGAAGCCCAGTGGATATAAATGATACCCTTATTGTCGGAAAAGGGGATTTATCAGGAGCTTCCCGGAAAACTTGCTTTGCTTGGCTTCTTGACTATAGTAACAGTGAAAACCAGATGCTCGGCTCATAAGGATAATCCAGAATCAGTCTGGAGCATTCCA
Organism: Octopus bimaculoides; assembly: GCF_001194135.2. Classification (NCBI taxonomy): domain Eukaryota; kingdom Metazoa; phylum Mollusca; class Cephalopoda; order Octopoda; family Octopodidae; genus Octopus; species Octopus bimaculoides. The sequence continues at coordinate 62,188,290 of NC_068992.1, forward strand.
CAACTTTCTGTATCATTTTTACTCACTTTAACACAAAATTTTATTGGATAGAGACCTTCCAAGTTGTCTTCATCTCCTGACTGCATTCTACAACGTAGTCAGTTGTGACGAGGAGTGTTTTGGAGGGTGTGTTCAGTGTGCTGTAACAGCTGTTTCCTTCAATCTGGAATAAAAAAAAACGTTGGCAGGTCAGCTTATTAGATATACTCAGATTACAATAGCCGAGGACAGTTACAGCTACCTCTCCTTAATAGTCTCAAAACTTTTGGAATGCACCCCATTTGTGTGGGTGTGTGTATGTATGTATGTGTGTGTGTGTGTGTATGTATGTATGTATGTATGTATGTACGTTTTCATGCATTTACGCATGTGCTCATATATGTTTACATATGTATATTTACTCTTATATATACAAGTATACATACAAACATACATACATATATATACGTACACATATATACATACATATCTATCTATCTATCTATCTTTATATATATATATATACATATATATATATA
>NC_068992.1:62188873-62190406 GCF_001194135.2 Octopus bimaculoides
TATTACAAAGTATAAAAAAGATTTTTTTAAAAGATCGTTTTAAAAAGTTATAAATTCTTTATTAGAACGTCACTAACCTTTGTGGAAGAAGTTTCTCTCTAGTGTGTAAGCGTTTTACGCACGCATGCACACACACCCACACGCACACACACACACACACATACACACACACACACACACACACACACACACACACAGATATATACATACATACATACATAGATCTATATTTATAAATTTCTATAGACAATCATATATATAAACACACGCACACAAGTAGGAAGTGAGATAGAGAGAGAGGAATACGGGTGAGAGGGGTGCATATCTGTCAATATATATGCGCGAGCGCGCGCGATTATGTATGCACATGTGCATGCGTTAGTGTTTGTGTGTTTATAAAATGTATTCTCTTTGTGACGCCCAACCAATAAGTGTTAATTAGACCGAAATGGAGCGCGAGAAAAAACTGTTGAAGCGACAGAGGCTATCTTGGGAATACAACAAAGAACAAGATTTAGGAGAGGTGTGAAACAGCTGGACAGGCGGAGGACAAAGATAAATAGGTTTCTTCTTTGTCAACGTTTCGTTTAGCAGCGGTGACAGAAACGACCGTAGAAGTCAAGACTTCAAACGCCTCGTTATTGCATAAATCAACGCAAAGATGTCGTTTGGAACTAATATGCAACTAAATAGTAAAATAGATATTTATTTCTTGTTGTGCTACGCTTTTCCCTCTATCTATTTTAATTTATTTATATATTTATTTATTTATTGTATATTTACTTTTTTGTTTATCTTGAACCTTATACTTTTAACAATGTAATGGTTTCCACGCCTGGATGACCTTCCTAACGCTAACCACTTTATAGTGGAATCCTTTCTGCTGGCAGTACTTATGAAGTTTCCAAACAGCTAATAAGACTACGGACGCCGAGAGAGGGGGGGAGTCGGTTTTATGCCAAGAAATGCGGCGTTATAGTATGAGAGAAAAATGGGATCAGAACAGAACAGTTTTCTTGATGTAGAGGGGATACATGGCTACTCACATATCAGGAAATAAGTTGGGGGTGATTGGGGGTGGAGTTGGGAAGGGATGAAAATATTTCTTTCTGCTCTAGGCACAAATTTTGGAAGAGGGTGGGATGGTGTTGGTCTACTCGATTACATCGACCCTAGAGCTCAACTGGTACTTATTTCACCGACCCAGAAAGATTGAAAGGCAAAGTCGGCTACGGTGGCATTTGAACTCAGATTCTAACGCTGGAAGAAATGCAACTAAGCACGGTGCCACTTTAGCGTACGATCGTAATCCTAATCCAGATCAGGTCACTTTACACTTCAGCGTCAAACCCTAACCTCTAAACCCTAGCCATAATCCTAACCCAGATCAGGTCACTTTACACTTCAGCGTCAAACCCTAACCCCTAAACCCTAGCCATAATCCTAATCCAGATCAGGTCACTTCACACTTCAGCGTCAAACCCTAACCCCTAAACCCTAGCCATAATCCTAACCCAGATCAGGTCACTTTAT
>NC_068992.1:62192806-62193462 GCF_001194135.2 Octopus bimaculoides
GTCTGTCTGTCTGTCTGTCTGTCTGTCTCTCTCTCTCTCTCTCTCTCTCTCTCTCTCTCTCTCTCTCTGTGTGTCTATCTTTCTATCTATTCATCCATCCATCTAGCTAACCAGCTAGATAGATAGATAGATAACTAGCTAGATAAATAACTAGCTAGCTAGCTATCTTTCTCTCTGGCTATCTATCAGTTGGTCTGTCTGTCAATCTAGCTATCTATCTCGCTGCAATGCAAAATGATGGAACGATTGTAAACAATGTATCAAAATTATTTGCTAACTCTATTCTTCGATATTTGTTATTATATGAGTGTTTGTGTGTATGTGTGTATGTATGGATGGACAGATGGATGAATGGATGGGTGGATGAATTTATGGATACTCAGTCTTAATTGGTTTAAATATTCGTGTCTTTCACATGGTTTTGTAACATAATGTGTATGTAAGAACACCACTCTTGTCTGCAGGAGATATTTCTCCCCTTACATAGACTGAAATTCGCATCAAAATGCATTTTGATTTGCTTCTTTAGAATATAACTTCATGTATCTATCTATCTATCTATCTATCTATCTATCTATCTATCTATCTGTCTATCTGTCTATCTATCTATCTATCTATCTATCTATCTATCTATCTATCTATCTATCTATCTATCT
>NC_068992.1:62193717-62197394 GCF_001194135.2 Octopus bimaculoides
ATACTACATATATATACATACACATATATATACATACTACATATATATACATACACATATATATATATATACACATGCTCACACACACATATATATATATATAGAAGTGTACTTTTGTGTGTGCGTGTGTGTTTGTGTGTATGTGAGTGTAAATCCTATTATATAATTTCTCTTATGGACGAAAACAAGGAAGTATGAAAATGTCAGGTCAATTTAGGCACCGTTGATTCTTTCTGTTAAGTAAACTCTCAGTGGGATCCCTTTCCTTTGTTTTCTTTTCTTCTACTTCTTCTTATATAACAACTGTAACCCTTTTAAAGGTTCTTTTTAAAGACTTTCCGAGTACCACATGGGTTGAAATATCTTTAAATAAATGTAATACATTTGTAATTATAAGTAGCATTAAGGTGGGGAACTGGTAGAATTGTTAGCACGACGGACAAAAATATTTAGCCGTATTTCGTCCGTCTTTACGTTCTGAGTTCAAATTTAACCCAGTTTGACTTTGACTTTGACTTTTATCCTTTCGGAGTCGATAAAATAAGTACCAGTTGAACACTCGGGTCAGTACAATCGACTTAACACATCCCCAAAATTGCTGGCCTTGTGCCAAATTTTGAAACCAATTATAAGTAGCATACTTCTGCTACGGATAAATTAGATATATGGGTTTCATATTTCTTGGAGCAGTTTCTCAGGCCCGAGAAGTGGAATTGTTATCTACCGAGGTTCAGTCCCCTCGTTTGCTTGAAGAAATATGATCCTTGTCCGAAACGTCGTGACTCCCCGATCTCTTCTCAGAGCCACAGGGACGTGCGTTTCCAAGTCTATTTATTTATCATTAATTTGTTTCATTTTCACGTAACCCTGTCTGATACATCTTCAGACCACCTACCTGAACTATAAGTTACTCTAGACATGGGAACAGCTTTCGGCCGTGTCTGCCATGTGAACCTCTTCTCGAAACTTCTCTGGCTATATATCTCTAATTCAATGGTAAGTTACAGTGGTGGAACTGTTTGAAACTCTCCCCTAACTGTCATTGCACTTCAACTACGTTTTCAAACTTCCAGTAACACTTTATGATAAGTTTCCTTTGATCAAAGCTAGTCTGACTCCTTTCATTATTAATTCTAAAAAGAACTGAAAAGTAAGTGAGCTATCTGCTGTTAAAGTATTATAAACTTTATATAAACTTTGGTGGTCGTGGGGGAAAAAAACCACGTGTATATACGAATATACAAACATACCTGTGATATATATATATATATATATATATATATATATATATATATATATATATACGCCCTCCACACACACAAACAAACACACACACACACATGCGCGCACACACACACATACACACACTCACACACACACATGCTTTTTGAATATCTTAATAAGCTCGCTTTGGAACCATGAGTTTTCGGGTTGTCTCGCTGCATTCCACCTTAGGCAAAGGCAGTCTACTATAGCCCCGGGCTAACCAACGTTTTGTGAATGAATTTGGCATACGGAAGCTGCGTGGAAGCCCGTCGTATGTGTGTATGTGCGTTTTTGCGTTTCTGTTTGTCTTTATACTACTTATCAACCGGTGTTGGTTTGTTTACACCGCTGGAATTCAACGGTTCAGCAAAAAAAAAAAGCCACAAAATCATAACACAAGTCGAATTGTTTGACCAAAACCCCTTCGAAGCAGTGCTCCATCATGGCCGCAAATAAACAAGTAAAAAGTTAAAGATATTGTGACCCTAGATTACATGCTACATAATATAGTGGGTTTAAGATATTAGGGAGCAGTGGACCTAAGTAGAATTTGTGCCAATTTAGGGCCGTACAGGTATCGGCAGACCCAAAACAGCATGTATCTATCAACTTGAAGATACTGGATATCAAGCTGAGGATACGAATACTGCTATTGAAGAGATCAGGATAACTGGCATGGAAGAGTTGCATTAGTCCAGACAGGTGCTCGATGAGATAAAGTGGATAAGGCTATTCCTGGAACTTACCTTGTTGTGAGGTGTAGAATAGAAACCGTGTGAACTTAGTAACGCGAGATAGGCAAGTGCATGTGCTAATAGCGTTGGCTATTTGATTTGTAGTCAATCGCTTGTCATCCGTCACCATGTGGTGAAAACTATGGACGTGCCGCCTACGTAGGCAAGGTAGGCAGTGCCTACCTTGAATAAAATAGATCGATAGTAACATTTTCCTCTCATGGTAACATATACATCTAATTCAATAGAATTATGACGGTTACTCTCATTTCTATGCTTAAAATGCAAAATGTTTTATTTTGTTGTAGATTAGGTAGGCATAAATCTCCTCTGCCTTTCAATCTCAGTATTCAAGCTACGCATTGTACTGCTGCAGTACATGTGCTGCGTCCATTCCTACAAAACTGTTTCCTTTACGCACTATAAAGGCAGAAGTAAATCTGCCTCCAACTCAGTCCCACGCGCCTGTGTTTCGCTACGTAAAAGCCTCCAACTGCCTACCCTGAGTAATTACTGATGGCACGGGCCTGGTGTAAATGATCAACGTTTTCTTCGGCGGTGGAAGTCGCGGGACGTCCAGACCTTGGGTCTTCAACACTCTCCCTTCCCCTCCCAAATGCAGCTTTCCACTTTTTACACTGTTGATAAAACTGAAGCGTTGTCCTTCAATGTATCAATCGTGTCAGCATGAATGTGGTTGGGGGACTAAACCCTTTTCCTGCAAGTAACCCCATAACACCACGATGCTAAATTTTGACAATTTTCAAGAGAAGTCGCTGACAGTTACTTTGAAATCTTCTTTGAACAGTCAGATGTCAGTTTACCTGGATAGAAACAATGCAATTATTAATTAGAAGTGTTGAAATGAATGCATGCAAGATATCACAGTTCAAGCATAATTCCTTCTTAGTCAGCCTATTAATTTTTCAGCCCACCGTCCTATCAGAAGACATGAACTTAAATCAGTCTAACCAAGCAACAAACATCAATACTTCATCTTATCAAATTGCACTGGTGGCACCGACATCAAATGGACAAATGCTTCTAGCATTGAACTCCAAGTTAAAATGGTGACCCGACATTTAACTGCGGCTCAGCTCAACGCTTTGGTAACTCGGATGTCTAACATGGAAGCATAACATATGGCCGTATCTACCCATCAGCAAACAAACACAGGCAAAAAGCACAAAATAGCTGACACATAAAGTGCTGCCATACTTCGCTACAAAAATACCTCCAGGAGCGAATAGCTCTCCTCACGCCGCGCCAGCTTTTAGCCAAACTGCAGGCAGGGTGTGGTCTGATGGAGAATTTGCTGCTATTTTAAGTGGTTACAACGACCGAGCTAAACCGCCTCACCCAGTGTTGCTACTGCTACCACTGCTGCTGTTGGTGTTGCTGTTGCTATAACTGTTGCTGTTGGTGATGTTATGTTTACTCTGTAAGTGTGTGTGTGTGTGTGTGCGGTAAATCTTTTCCGTTGTGTTTATTGATGTTAGTTGTGATTACGATTTGTCCGACATATTTGTTTGATAATTCACATCCCGTACCTCGGCTGGATGTGTGACATAAGTAAGGCAGTTTATCACTTTGGATATTGCGGATGTACTCGAGTATATACATAAATATACACGCATATATATATGTGTGTGTATATATATATATATATATATATAT
>NC_068992.1:62197701-62198180 GCF_001194135.2 Octopus bimaculoides
TATATATATATATATATATATATATATATTAATGTATGTATTTATAAATGTATATATATACGATATATATGTATATGATTTATAAACTATATATATGTGTGTGTGTTTGTGTGTGTACATATGCATATATCGATATGTATAAACACGCACATACACACGCACACACACACACACACACACACACACACACACTCAGCGCCAACCATCAGATAACGTATACACACCCAAAGACTACAGTTCAGGTGAAGTCAGAAATAGTGTTGTATGTATGCCAACAAAAGCCAAGGTGAAGCATAGTTATCGTTGTTGATGTTGTTATTGTTGTTAGTATCATCATCATCATCATCATCATCATCATCATCATCGTCATCATCATCATTATTGTTATTATTATTATTAATATTCGTGGGAGAAATATTTTATTCTTCACGCATTTCAATGTCTACGTCTACTATTATAACTACCACCACCACCACCAC
>NC_068992.1:62198363-62201030 GCF_001194135.2 Octopus bimaculoides
ACGACGACGACGACCACTACCACCACCACCACCACCACCACCACCACCACCACCACCAACAACAACAACAACAACAACAACAACAACAATACAGCAACAGCTGCACCACCACCTTCACTATCATGTTCTGGTCATAATTAATAACTGACCTTCGCTGTTGGTCATTGTTAATACCTTTATAGTATATTACACATTGTTCTTTACCTGCTGGTCATAACTGGTTGTTGTTGGCACCTTAGTTTTATGTTGGTCAGTATTGATTCCAATAAGTTATATTATTCAGTATTGAACACTGCTTGTTGGCCACAGTGGATCATTTTAGTCAACACTAGTATTTTTATAGGTCAGTATAGATATTTATAGCCTATATTCGTCAGTATTGGCCACCGTTTGCTGTATGAGCTAATATAGGTCAGTATTGGTCTATATTGGTATTTCTAGGTCATATATATATATAAACAGGGTTGGCCAAAAGTCATCTGACAGTAAATCAAAACCATTTATTTCCAAGAGTTATTTAACAACTGAATGAATTTGATAAAAGCATCTAAATATGAAACATCATGAAAATTGTTCAAACGGAAGTCCTTCTTGAGCGACACATTTTTCCATTCGAGTTAATACAGAATTACAGATAGTATTTATGCAATTTTGATTTACTGTCGGGGTGACCTCTGATCAACGCTGTATATACAGTATGTATATATATATATATATATATATATATACACGTGCACGAGCATGTACGTTTGTTCTCTTTTAATTATTCTAACTCTTCCTCTGAAGAAGGAACTGGTTTCTATCGAAGATACAAATTTCCATCTTTGGAATGTAGATAACGAGAGCAATATTACATTTAAACTTGAAAGAGTCATGCAAGATTTTACTGTTCCGCTTACAGATTGTATTCGTAATGTGCAAACAGGTTGGCTGATTTCTTTTTCTGAAAATCCAAGCTTATCTAGCCTGACATTTAGATATTTACTCACAAAACTAAGTGCTCCATTTCTTATTGGTATAATTGTAAATTTATAATCTGGGTATATAAGCTACAGGTCTCGAAGCAGTTGTCCAGTTATCCACTTCTTTTTTTTTTTTTCAAAGCGATATTCACATCAATAGGACAGCTGACCTCTGTGACGATACATACCTTGTCCCAAACAACAATACCCAGCCTGTTATGCTTACACTCGACAAACATTTTGATATGAATGTTCCGCCAGTATTCCCTTGTGCTGGTATTTGTCTATGTATTCGATAACAGGGGAATTCTTTGTATTTATTCCTGGACCGTCTTTTTTTCCGAATGGTATCGTATGTTCTTCCTGCAACAACTTCGTGTTGCATAGGGAGATAATTCCTTCATGACATTTTGGGGCAGCTGCTAATCACATGTGTGATGCCTTCCACAGAAATATGACATGATCTACATTTTTGGTTGCATCTTGGAACTCCAAGGGTTTCATTGTCACTTTTGTTGATTAAGCATTTAGTAGCAATCTCCTGTTCCTGGATTACAAATGCATAGCCTTCAAAGTGTGATGTGATGAAGTCACAAATCCAAGAGAGGATTCACTTCGTGTCAATGTTGCAGACTTCTTTAAGTCAACAGGAAGCATATCCATGCATGGTCTTTTTTTTTTTGGTATGCTGAGCGTTTTACCGCCATGTCTTCTTTGAGGTATGCTAATCCGGGCTTGTATGGAAAGTCATCCGAAAGGGAGTGCTTCCTGAGGAGGTTACTTCTGATATTCTTTTATTCTTGTATTTGTTTCAGTCATTTGACTGTGGCCATGCTGGAGCACCGCCTTTAGTCGAGCAAATTGACCCCAGGACTTATTCTTTGTAAGCCTAGTATTTATTCTATCGGTCTCGTCTCTTTGCCGAACCGCTACGTGACGGGGACGTAAACACACCCACGATGCTGGAGAGACAAACACAGGTATACAAACATATACATACATACATATATATATGGTAGACGGGTTTCTTTCAGTTTCCGTCTACCAAATCCACTCCCGAGGCTATAGTAGAAGACACTTGACCAAGGTATCACGCAGTGAGACTGAACTCGGAACCATGCGGTTAGGAAGCAAGCTTCTTACCACAAAGCCACCCCTGCGCCTATGTAAATTTTCGTATATTTAGTATATCTTTTTTTGTTTTGCTATTCTTAAGGTGCCTTTTGATAATCTTCTACTAGGATTCTTTATAGGATTACATTGACAGCAACTGATTTCTCTATTCAGTTCTGTGTTGTAATGGCTTCATGTAAACGCATGGTCAACCAACGAGAAACTGCCGTAGTTGAGCAGTGTCTCATGTAACAGTTAGCGCTGCGCTTCTCAAACTTCTTTTGTAACTACCACACGTTTTCTTTTACTAACATTTTGCCAGCGTCCCCTTGTTTAGGATTCAATGCCTCACCCCTATCCATTTTAATGCAAATACACGTAATATAAAACCAGAGTAATTAAATTCCTAGTGCGAGCTTGACGCGGGTGACTCCTTACTGCAGTACTACCTTACGATAAGTAATTACTACAAGCGTGAGTCGTGTGTGTGCGTGTGTGTGTGCGCGTGTGTGTGCGTGTGTGTGTGTGTGTGTGTGTGTGTGTGTGTGTGTGTGTGTGTGTGTGTGTGTGTGTGTGTGTGTGTGTGTGTGTG
>NC_068992.1:62201825-62206937 GCF_001194135.2 Octopus bimaculoides
GGTCGACATTACCTTTCATCCATTCGGGGTCGATAAAACAAGTACCGAGGTCGACATTACCTTTCATCCATTCGGGGTCGATAAAACAAGTACCGAGGTCGACTTTGCCTTTCAACCTTTCGGGGTCGATTAAATAAGTACCAGTTACGCACTGGGGGTCGATATAATCCATTTGTCTGTCCTTGTTTGTCCCCTCTGTGAGTAGCCCTTTGTGGGCAGTAAAGAAATAAGAAACGTTAGCATGCAGGGCGAAATGCTTATCGGTGTCTCGTCTGTCTTAATGTTCTGAGTTCAAATTCCGCCGAGGTCGACTTTGTCTTTGATCCTTTCGGGGTCGATAAATTAAGTACCGGTTGCGTACTGGCGTCAATCTAATCGACTGGCCCTCTCCACAAAAATTTCGGGCCTTGTGCCTAGAGTAGAAACGAATCGCTAGCTCGCTGGACGAAATGCTTTGAGGCATTTCGCCCGTCGCTATGTTCTGAGTTCAGATTCCGCCGAAGTCGACTTTGCCTTTCATCCCTTCGGGGTTGATAAATTAAATACCAGTGAAACACTGGGTTAATGTGATCGACTTATCCCACCTCCACCAAATTGCAGGCCTTGTGTCTTTAGGGGAAAGGATTATATAAGGCACACACGCAAATACACGCCTCATCGTGTTTTGTGTGTATTTGTGTGTGTGTGTGTGTGTGAGTGTGTGTGTGTGTGTGTGTGTGTGTGTATCTTTTACTTGTATCACTCACTGTATTGCGGCCATGCTGGATCACCGCATAAGAATTTAACCGAACAAACGATGTAGGTACTTAACGATTTTAAAGTCTATTACCTATTCTATAGTCCTTCTATTTACCGAACCGTTATGTTACTAGGATGTAAACAAACCAGCACCAGTTGTCAAGCAGTGGTGGAGGGCCAACACAAAGATATAGACAGACACACACACACACACGACGTATTTGTTTCAGTCTTCTGTCTACCAAATCCACTAACAAGGCTTTGATCAGCGCGAGGTAACTGTAGAAGACACTTACCCAAGGCGCCACCGATAAGGACCATTCAGGTGTTTTACTAATTGAATTACCTGTCTCTGAATTATCATATAGGTGACTGAGTATTTGTAACGCACGTGTACCCTTAACATAATTCCCAACCAGAATCAGCGTGACACTGTGTATGATAAAGGCGTACCTTTTGAATTCTTGGTACAATCCACACGAAGCCATTTTTCATACTGTTTTCGCTAACCCAATTTTATTCGCGAACTATGGTTCATCAGCTGAATTCGCCATCGTCTTAAGGTTAAACTTAGTTCAGTCCAAGTAAATTCATTCTGTATCATTGTTAGTGATCTAGTTCTAATTCCGAGCCATCCAGAGACGAGTTCTCTCTTCGCTCAGCAACTTTCAGATAGATAACATTGCCCTCTTTCTCTCCCTTAGACACCAGACTCATCATCGAAGGCAAACTTTGTGAGTCTTTGTGTCTGTTCTGTTTCACATTAACTTAACAGTAAGGTTTCTCCAATTACAACGACAAGGGAATCTGTAACAGCCTAGCATATCGTATTTAATCCATTTCGTCGCAGTTGTGGTGAACTCCGTAACGGTTAAATCAAAGTTATGATAAGTATGAACTATCTATTTTGTCAATTTATTGCAAGTATTCTGAAATTACCAGTTATGTAACTTGCAGTCTTTCGCAACGTATCTTCACACTCTGGCTCCGCCAGACTTCGCGCAAACTATAATTATACCAATATCAATTACACACACACACACACACACACAAGCAAACAAACAAACAAGCAAACTCACACAAGCAAACACATAGATGAAGCGAAAATAAAATTTAAAAGTTCATTTAAAAAATCGGGATGTGCTGGGTTCGATTCTGTTGCGTAACATCTTTTGCACGTGTTTCTTACCATGTAACAGGGTCCAAGAGAACGAACTATAATGACTTGAAGAAACTCGGTAGTTGTGATTACCAGAGTAATCAGTAGACAAAAACACCCTCCAAAGGATTGCAGAACACAAATCGAGAGAGTCAACTCCAAATATGATTAGGCAATAGTAATCTGTTGGCAATGTCGGTTGGAATTAAATTAGTGTTTAAAGCCAACAGGTGAAAATAAAAAAAAAGCTTCAGTATGATTAGACCTCGTCGGCGAAGCATTCTGGACGTCATCTCTGACAGCTGTTTCGATTCAAGACTTTAGAAATTAATTAGCATAATGAAAAACATACCAAAGCTGAATCTCATCGGAGTTGGCTAACGATATACCATTATATTTCCATGTTCCACTGTGATGAGTATACGGCTCCAAACCATTGATGACCAATTTTATAATTAATGAGTAATTACTAATTTAATTATCTCTATTTTCTTTTTTATCCCTAAAATATATCTATAAACCCCGGTTTATCCAGTTACCTTTACTGTTTTTCTGCATCTCTCAGTCTCTCTCTCTTTCTCTCTCTCTCTCACTATATATATATATATATATATATATATATATATGAACAACTTCTAAAAAAACCTTGAAGTAATTGAGCCACACCAAGGGTGGGTGGGGGGTTAAACTTAGGAATTACTTGTCAATTCTTAAGCTTTGGTAAATTCTGAGAGTCAGTCCCTGTTGGCCCTCCAGGCAGGTGCCTCATTTGGGACACCACAGTCTGCGACTTCTTTACTCCCTCCCACATCCTGGATATTGCAGTTAATGGGAAGTTTCACTGCTTCCGTAGCCGAACAGAACAAAACCTGATAGTGAACTGTCTCTTCCAACCTGTGTCGTTTGGGACCTTTGGAGGGACTGGGTCACTACCACGAAGTTCTTGTCCACGATGGCAGCTCGCCTCACCGAGGCATCAGATGATGCCCGCGAGGGCGCTTGGTTTTCCCAACGCCTAAGCCCCACGATTGCCCGCGGCAATGCTGCTAGCATGCTGGTTTGCTTCAGTAAGTTCCGTTAAAACTTGTGATGTGCAACTAGTTGCTTTGATTTAAAAAAAAAAAAAAATTCTCCACATATGGTTTCAATACAGTTTTAATAGAAAGATTTGGAAGAATTAGATGAAAGTTCTCTGGTAATTTTCTTTCATATAAATATAAATATATATATATAATTTTAATACGGAGCAAATAATTCAGGAGAAAATATTTGCGAAGAGTTTTGACTGTTATTTCCAGCAAGTAAACATACTTAGTATGTCCTTTGATTAAGTTTATATATATCCTTTTATACATACTTACAAAAATACACACACACACATACATTATGCATCGGTTTATACATATGTGTATGTTTATACACACGTACAGCAACACCGCACACATGCCTTATTAGGTATTTATTAAAAATGACTATCTATCTATAATATACATATCTACATACATATATCCACACACACACACACACACTAGTATATATATATATATATATATATATACATACATACATACATAGAAACGTATACACGCATACATATTTACGCGTGCATAATATATATATATACATACAGTTATACCATCTATACGCACGCAAAAGAACATGAAGATATAGATAAACATCTTACTCGACAGACCCAAGATGTACACACCCACGCCCGTCCCCGTTTATAAATGTGTATATATGATATAAACGTGGGAGGGGGGAAACCGGAAGAGATAAAGAGGGAGGAAACGGAAAGAGGGGGAAGATATAAAAGTAGAAGAAAGATGGGTGAAGAGGAAAGAAAGAGAAATGTAGATAGATAGATAGATAGATAGATAGAGAAAGAGAGTGAGAACATCGTATAAGGATGTATATCGCTGTTATTTAACCCTTGGTCTCTTCCTATCGAACGGCCATATGGTGAGAAGTGTCCCACCGTGAGCACCTAGGCTTTTTAAATCGTACAATCCTAATGCAGTCACGGGTAAACTGCGACCCACGTGATTTTCTGAATGGTATGCCTTATGAAAAATTACCTGGAATTTTTTTAGAAGATGTTCATTCCATGCCTTATGCGGCCCACTTCTAATGTGTCTGATGTCTCCACTCACGCTGCAAAGCAGTAGGGTGTGATTTAAGACTGTTATTTCTAGCAGAGATTTCTTTCGTTGAAATATTTTATGCTGCGTGCATGTGTATGCGATATATCTTCGTATGTGTGCGTCTGTGTGTGTGTGTATGTGTGTGTGTGTGTTGTTGTGTGTATGCATACCTAGCATCGACATGTGTATATGTATCTACGAATGAATATATGTGTTACATAGACATACACACAAACTCACATACACACACTCGTATACATAGCTATATGTGCTTGTATAAATGGGTATATAAATGCATATACAATATTCACGCTTTTATACACACACTCACATACACAGACCAGTAATCTCTGAAGAGCACGCGGTATCACTTAACTGTGCTATTATCTAACATCCGGTTTTTACCCAGTGCGAAACCGATGACTGGTAATATTGGCTGTAATGGATCTATAATACCGTGTGGATACATACATACACACACACACACGCACATATGCATATATACATATACAAGGGTGGGGAGAGAGAAATACACATGCATAAATGTATCTGTGCGTTCGTGTGTACCAGATATAAACACTCGTATATATAATACAATATACGTATGTATATGCACACACACTTATACACAGACATACACACACGTGTTTGTATGTGTGTTTATGTGGGTAGACGTATGTTCATATATCTACTACTTCATTGTTAGGGTCCTGGTTTTCTTCCCTTTTTTGACGAATGGGATGTTGGGGCAGACAGCCAGATAGACAGACAAACGGACAGACAGACAAGCAGACAGACAGAGTCAGACAGCTAGCTAGCTAGATGGATGGATGGATGGATAGACAGACAGACAAACAGATAGATAGACAGATAGATAGATAGATAGATAGATAGATAGATAGATAGATAGATTTCTTTATTGGCCACACAGAGTAATAGAAGGGGACAAAATACAAAGTAGAGCTTTTCTTTTGGGGAGGAAAAAAATGTAGGATAGCATTTCGATCAAAAATGATCGTAGAGATAAAAAAAGGGCCGATCAATAGGGATCGTGTATCACGGAAATATCAT
>NC_068992.1:62207290-62208835 GCF_001194135.2 Octopus bimaculoides
GAGTGATACTTGAAGAAGTTGATGAGAGATTGCCCAGAGAGGCAAGTCTTTGTCTCTAGATCTTTCAGACGCGTCCACCATACATATTCTTTCGCCATAGCCACAAGTACGATGAAAATGGCTCTTCCTTCCTATTTCAAGGAAGGAGGCGCGACAATATTCACGATAGACTCGGCTGATAGACCGACTCGTCCCACACGCGATAGCAGTTGTTCGACGTAGGCCCCCACAGGTCGGAAATGGTGGGACACTGTACGAGTGCGTGCAGAACGGTTTCGTCGCTCTGACCGCATCTCAGGCAGGTCGGCCTCGTGTTTCTCGAGCCACGCCTGTAGAGCCTATCCCGAACGGATAGCGCTTCTCGATAGCACTGTCAGGCCAGGGATCTCTGGAAGTTGTCCATAGATCCCGGCCAGATAAATAGATAGATAGATAGATAGATGGGTGGAGGAACGGATGGATGGATGGAAAGAAAGACGGACAGACAGACAGACAGACAGACAGACAGACAAACATACATACATACAGACAGACAGATAGATTGCTAGATAAATAGATAGATAAGTAAATAGATAAACATAAACAGACAAAAAAGTATATACATAGATAGAAGAAGGCGGATTTAGCTACTATTTCTAGCAAGTCTAAACGACGACAGGGAAGGCGCCTCGCTCTCTCGCTACCTGTGTCTGTTGTTTACTGCCATTCCGATAAGTTTAGGGAACTAAAATTTGAGGGGAAAATAACAAGGTTTTTAGAAAATAAAATTTCCGAAAGTAATCATAACAATGCCTCTCACGTGGTAGCTCAAACGGCAAGAAATAGCAGCTAAATCTTGTCTATCTTACACCCTAATATAGTAAAAGAAAAACTTATATAATATTATGTGTGTGTGTATGTATGTATATGTATATATCTTTTACTTGTATCAGTCACTCAACTGCGGTCATGCTGGAGCACCACCGTGAAGGATTTAGTTAAACAAATCGACCCCGGTACTTTTGTTTTTTTTTTAACCTGTTACTTATTCTATTGCTCTCTCCTTGCCGAACCGCTACGTTACGGGGATGTAAACACTCCTTGTGTTTGTTGTTTACTGTCATAATGATAAGTTTAGGGGGCAAGAATTGGGGGGGGGGGGAATAACACAATTTAGAAAAATTAAAATTTACGTAAGTAACAATAACAAAGCGTTCTAACGTGGTAATTCGAACGGCGAGAAATAGCAGCTAAATCTTTTCTAATTCACATCCTAAATTAGTAAAAGAAAGTGTTATATAATAACAGATTAAGATGTCTGTACAGAAGGAATGCTCATAGCTGGAATGGTTTGGTATTTCGGATTATAAGACGTCTTCAGGATCTGCGATGATCACCTGCGATTCTACAACGAAAACACTTAACAGCACAGAAAAATTCCCGCGTCAATATTTAATCCGGACAAATGAATTCTAGCCATTATTTATGTTTATACAAACATGTGTGAGTGTGTGTGTGTGTGTGTGTGTGTGTGTGTGTGTGTGTGTGTGTGTGTGTGTGTGTGTG
>NC_068992.1:62209556-62218643 GCF_001194135.2 Octopus bimaculoides
ATATATTGGAATTATATATATATATATATATATTGGAATTATATATATATATATATATATTGGAATTATTTATTCACCATTACACGTGTTTCATTTGCTGATAGAAATCACAAAATTGTACACATGTATTAGAAAACGCGTAAGATTTCTCCGATTAGAAATTCTTCAGACAAAGAATAAAAATAATACAAAATTTATACTTAAATGAAGCGTTTCTAACTAATTAGTAATCAGGAATCCTTCAGATACTAAAAGGGGAGAAAAACATATGCAGTAATGTAGAAAAGACATGTTTCGATAGCAATACTCGGCAGAAAATATTTTCCAGTATTTTGAACTTTTAAGCAGACCTCACGCAAATTTAACATCAACATACGGAATTGGAATACTGAAAGAAGCAGATGTGCTTCGAGAGAACACAGCTGTGTAGATGTTCAATGTTCCTTATCTATATAAATTGTCTTGGAATATACACTTAGTAACCTGTTTATAATCCAGTGAAGCGAACGCAGGCTTTACCCATCGGATGGAACACATTGGGATTGTTTGCCTTCGATAATAGTCCCAGGTTGTTCCATATCGTTCGATTTGGCTAGCCATAACTTGGATTTTATTAGAATGCTTGAACGGTACCTACCTGGATCTATATAGCCCTATCTAGTCATATGTGAGTGTGAGTGTATATATATATATATATATATATATATATATATATATACAGCTGTGTTGAACTGGTTAACTTAAACTATCACTGACAGACGGAGAGACAAACGGACAGACTGGTAAATTAGAAAGATAGAGGGAGAGGAGCAAGAGAGAGAATGGGGGGGGGAGATAGAGAGAACGAGGGAGTAGCGGGGATAAGTAGAAGGAGGAAAGGAAAGGAAAGTATAGGAGAAAGGAGGGGAAAAGTGAGAGGCACAGAGACAGCGAGAAAAGGTGATAGAAAGGTAGACAGAGAGAAAGAAAGAGGGAAAGAGAAAGAGAGTGAGGGAGAGAAGAATTGCGAGAAAAACTGATAGAGATAAAGTGATGGGAAGGATGTGATAGATGAAAAGAAAGAGAGAGAGAGAGAGTGGTGGGAAAACGAGGTTAGTAAGAGAGGAGAGAAAGATAGAAAAATGATAGAAAGAGTGAGAGAGAAAGAAAGGGGAAAGGCAGAGCTAAAGTTTGAGAGAGAGGAGAGGTAGATAGAAAGAAAGATGAAGGGTGATAGAGAGAGATACAAAGAGATATCTAGAAGAGAGAGAAAGAGAGTGGGGGAGAACGATAGAAAGACAGAGAGTGCGAGAAAGTTAGCGAAAAAGGTAGAGCTAAAATGTGAAATAGGGAGAGATAGAAAGAAGAGAAAAAGATGATAGAAAGAAAAAGAGAGAAAGAGAACGAGAAGGATAGCGAGAATGATAGCGATTGAAAGAAAGAAGGAAAGCAAGAAGGTGAAATAGAGGAAGCGAAGAAGAGTGATAGAGCGAGAGAGAGTCTTCCCTCGTGTGTGAATCCCCCCCCCCCTCGCTTTCTCTCCTACTATCGGTGTTAACCTTGGGGAAAGATGAACTATGAAGAGGAGTCCATTTGTGTCCTGTTTATGGGTCACAGTTCTTATACTTGTGGGCGCCGTACTGGATAGCTTGCAGACTCTGAGTGGAGGTAAGTGTATATAATGATATATATATGCATACAGGTATATATGTATACGTAAAGGTGTGTTTAATATACACGCATTCGTCAGTAAATACACGCAACATGACGACGGCTTATGAAAGCTGCTTACAACATATTTACAGAAAAGAAAAGCAAGAAGCACAATACACAAACAAGTTAAAAATCATCATCATCGTCATTATAATCATTATAACCATCATTATAATCATCACCGTCGTCATAATCGTTTCGTCACGCTTTATTAGTTCTCTTTTCCCCTTCCTTTTACTTTTTCTCCCTTCTTCAATCAGCTGAATCTTAAAATTCTTGTGCCGGAACCTTTTAAATGATATAATAATGAAAATAGTAATGATTTCTTTCAATTGCCACAGGGGCATAGATGAGGTTGGTGGTGGTGGTGGTGGGGAATCACAAGGACAGTTTACAATTTGTTGGGGTTTACTTAAAAAAAACCAAATGAGGGGAAAGAAAGGGATAATACGGTGAAATGAAATAAGAGTAGAAATATTTATTTCTTTATTGCCCACAGGAGGAGGGGTGCTAAACATAGAGGGGACAAACAATGATAGACAAATGGATTAAGTCGCTCAATGCGTAACTGGTACTTATTTAATCGACCCCGAAAGGATGAAAGGCAAAGTCGACCTCGGCGGATTTTGAACTCAGAATGTAACAGCAGTCGAAATAAATGTAGAGATATTACGGAAACCATGTGAACATGCATTCCTCCTGAAACAGGAGAGCGTCCAAATAGGGCCCGCCAAGGTACCCCCACAGATCCAGGATAACGCTGTCCGTCGAGGACACGAGACCCTAACCCAGTTGTTGTTCTTTAAGGTGCATGCTTAGAGGAGGTCCAGTCACCCTAACTATTTCACACATTCACTGATAATAATGATTATATATAATTAATATTCTTTATTTATTTATAATTAAATTAATAAATCTTTCTTTCTTTTTGTACTATTTAAAAAAAATATTATTATTTTATTTGTTCAAAAGTAAAAACAACCGACATAAAATTAAAAAAATAACGAAAATGACTTTTATTAAGAAAAAATAAATAATCAGCGTAAGCACCAAATTAACCTGAACGAAATTAGATTAAACTATTACTACTACTACTACTTAGTAGGCCTTGATATTTTTATAAGGGGTGGGGTAAAGAAATCCAGTCGCTTAGGTAGGCACTGCTATTTCCCTCGTAATTTAATTAGTACATATGTAATTACAAGGGAAGAAGACGGAATGTATGGTAATGGTGGTGGTGGTGGTGTTTAATTAATAATCTTTTATTTGTTATTTGTTTCAGTCATTTGACTGCGGCCATGCTGGGGCACCGTCTTGAAGAAGTTTAGTCAAACGAATCGAACCCCAGTTGTTTATTATTTGAATCTAAGTTTGGTCCTTACTCTATCGGTATCCTTTTGCCGAACCGCTAAGTTACGGGGATGTAAACACATCAAAACCAATTGCCAAGCAGCGGAGTGGAGGGGGAACAAACACAGACACAAACACACACACACACACACATAGCTATACACGACGGGTTTCTTTCAGTTTCCGTCAATCAAATCCACTCTCAAGGCTTTGGTCGGTCTGAGGCTACAGTTGATGACACTTGACCTAAGTGCCACGCAGTGGGACTGAACCCGGAACCATGTGGTTGGGAAGCAAACTTTTTACAACTCACGCATGTGATAACAATTCTTTCTAACTGGTACAAGGCCGGCAATTTTAGGGGTGGAGTACTTAGTCGGTACCATGACCACAGCACATGACTGGGATTTCATTTCTAACGAAACCTTCCCCATTCAAAAATGATGAGAGGCAAAGTTGATCTCGGTGGTATTTGAACTCAGAACGTATAGAGCCATAGCAAATACCACAAGGCATTGCGTTCGTCGCTCTGACATAGGCAAGGGCTACCATTTTTTAGATGTGGCCCGCATGTGACATGGTCGCACTACTAAAATAACTTAAGGTATTTGAATTATTTTAGTAACAACCAGAGAGTCCCATGGCCCGCACTTTGCCCATCATTGCGCTAATGGTTGCGCCAGTGCTCGGCCCTCAGCTGTTTCTGATTTTGGCTAAAAGCCGCCAATTTAAAGGCGAGTGGGGGGGGGGGCTTTAGTCTATTTAATCGAATTGAGTACTCGACTAGTTAGTATTTTATACTATCGATCCGGAGAGGGTGAAAGGCAAAGTTGACCTCGGCCGGATTGATTCAGATATCGTTACAAGGCTAGAAATTTTGGAGAGGAACGTGGTGCGAGTGGGTTAATCTGATTCATAATTAATTAATTAATTAACTAATTAAAAATGATGAAACGAAAACCATAAAGGAAACGCACTCAGACGAACTGTGATTTAGTATACTATATTGTAATAATTACTGCATCCAATTCTTATTCTTATTAACACTAGCAGTTGTTACCTCATAGCCACCACCACTATTACTACTACTACTATATAAAGAAGTCAATGTATGTTTATATAATGCTTGTCATATGTCTATATATATAATCGGCCTTTCTATGTATACTGTTTACATGTACGAGTAAATACTCTTGTATCTTAGGTATGTATGTATGTATCGATCGATCGATCTATCTATCTATCTATCTATCTATCTATCTATCTATCTATCTATCTATCTATCTATCTATCTCGCTAGCTAGTGGGCTGTGTGTCTGTCTGGATTGTGTATACATTTCAGTGTGTGTGTGTGTGTGTGTGTGTTCGTCTTTGCACCTTCACTTCTTTACAACGCGTGTTGTTTTGTTTACATCCCCACCCCACCCCACCCTTGCAACGTAGCAGTTCAGACCAGAGAGGCCGTCAGAATAAGTACTGCGGTTGATTTGTTTACTTATACAAGACAATGCCCCAGCATGGCCGCATTGCGCTCTTTGAAAGAAGTACTAATATACAGGATTGTATATTCTTCATAGGTTTATAAGTATTAAGAAACAGGGTTATATACATGTATATGTATGTAGCTATTACATGAAAGTATAGGTGTGTATAACCTATATAGTGTTTGTATGTATAAAGCGTTTGCTTGGAAATATATGTTGTCTTTACATAAATGTTTCTGTTTATATTGTGTGTGCGTGTATGTATTCACACACACACACACACACACACACGTGTATATATGAATTATGTGTTTGTATGTATGCCAACAGTGATTATACATAGGTTTATCTATACAATGTTTATGCGTATAGCGTTTACATATACTTAAAATTATATATATAGGTTAAAATAGCCTCAGTATGGCATAAAAATATCCAATGAATTACTGGTTCATATGCTATTATTTAAATACATATATATATATATATATATACATATATATATATATATGTGTGTGTGTGTGTATGTATGTATATGCTTGTAGAGTTTGTATGTGTATAATGCTTATATGTCTATATTTTGTTTATATATGTGTGTGTATTGTTTATGCATATGTGTGTGTTTAAATGTATATAGAATGTATCTATATATGTGTATGTAATTTATATTTAAATATATATGTGTGCATATTGTTCCTATATATGTTGGTGTCTGTAATGTATACATGTGTGTGTGTTTACATAAAGTGTACATACACAAGCACTTATATATTGATACATATGTACATAGGTATATGTGCATATATCATCTATATTTGTATGTGCATCTTTTATATATTCAATAATGTTTATGTACATATGTATCCTTATTATGTGTGTGTAAATATCTAATAAACATGCATTTAATTTGTTTAAGCATAAACAGAAGTCTAACTGCAACTCGGTGCTAGAGCTGCACCTTATCCTTTGTTAGAAATGTCTGTTGTTATTGACCAAAGTTGGCATGTGGTCCGAATAGTTAAATCAAATTAACGTGTAAAAGAGACAATATGCCTGAAGTCTACATTCATTGATAAGACAAAGCCACTCAGCATGGTTCATATGGTTTGTAATCATGAATCTGTTCTGCTGGCCATAAGATATTCAACCAGCTTGAGAAGTTACAAAAGATATGTCTACTGGTGATGGCAGTTAGAAAATATTTCAGACTTTGTATTGAGGTATAACATGCTATTTCAATATCTGGAATATTTCAGATAAATAAAGCCTTCAGTTACCTAACCATTGGTTCCCTCAGCCATAGTCTAAGCTGTTCTAAGGTACTCTTGGTTCCTGAGGCTCCAGATAAATCAAGATTTTCCCTTCTCCTAGACTTAAAGAGGTTCATGTTGTTAGTTGTAAGCCCTCTATATTTCTTTTTGATATTACCAAGTAGTGAAATTGATGTTTCGTATATAATACTCCTTTGCAAAGACCATGGCCTAGCTCAGTGGAAATTCATGCTTCATACATAATACTCCTTTGGAAAGATATGGCCTTTGGGGGTCCATATAAGATTTTGTTATCAAAATTTATGTGCAATAAAATTGGTTATTCTTTTACTATACACAAAATATTTATACAATTTTTTTAATACTATTCCTAAGAATATTCAGTTATAAAAAATATTGTAGGATTTTATTTAGGCACCGAATGGCTATGGGGGTCCAGTAGAGTAAAATAGGAATCAAAAGGGTCCATAGGCAAAAAATGTTTGAGAACCACTCTTTGATTATAAGAGGACAAATAAACTGATTTTGACTGTTGCACATTGGCTGTTAGAGTGATAGCTGTGTAGATGCAAGATGTTGTTTGTGATTTATAATACTTAAGGTCATACTATCTATGCAAGAATAACTAGCCTTTATGTTTTGTCTGTTAAGGAATATATTATATTTGTTGGTGAAAAGTGGTACCTTTCAAAGGATAGTAAATTCTTAGCTACATTTAAGGTGATGTCTAAGCTGGAAGTGGAGGGGTAAACTAAATTACTTAACACTTCTTAACTCTTGTCTGATCTAGGCCTGTAGGGAACGGCTTTTCTGTAAACTTACTTCTCACTGAAACCACTCCTGTCTAGCACCTGATTATAATATGGGGCTGTTTTACCAACACTTTCCCTGCCTAAGGATGGGCTGGTAACTTTCCTATTTATACCAGCGACTAGGTTTCTAACTATAGTTGATAAGTGTTGGGGGGGGGGGTAACATTGGAATATTTGTGAATGTATATACAGTTCCTCATTTGGCTTCTTGTAGGAATAATGCTTATCTATCTTAAGTTCAAATGAAATATCTATATAGTTACAATAAGGTTGGTGCTATTTGTTCCAACTGTGACCATTTCAATGATTTGTGACTACTAGTTAAGAAGTTTGGTTCCCAACCTTGTAAATTATAGGTTCATTTCCACTGTGGGGCACCTTAGGCAAATGTCTTCTATAACCCTGTACAGATTAAAGCTTTGTGAGTGGATTAAATAGAAGGAAACTGAAAGAAGCCTGTCATATATTTGTACATGTATGTGTGTATGTGTCACAGTATCAACCAAACTATCGGATGTTTTACATCACTAGTCACAATGCGATCCACATTGTTTTAGCTTTTGAATGATGGATCAGAATGTCAGTTCATCATAGGATGTACCTTTTTTTGCAGCTGAATGGACTGGAACAATGCGAAATGAAGTATCTTGCTCAAGAACACAATATGCAACCAGTCTGAGAATTGAAACCATGGTCTCACATCATGATCATGAGTGCAACACTGCTAACCACAAAGCCATATGCCATCACACACACACACACACACACACACACACAGGTGCAGCCTTGGCTGTGTAGTAAGAAGCTTGTTTCCTAACCAAATGGTTCCAGGTTCATTCCCAGTGCATGGCATCTTGGGCAAGTGTCTTTTACTATAACCTTGGCCAACCAAAACCTTGTGAGTAGGTTTGGTATATGGAAACTGAAAGAAGCCTGTCATATATATGTGTGTGTGTGTGTTTGTACCCCCCCCCCATCACCACTTGACAACCTGTGTTGGTGTGTTAATGTCCCTGTTACTTAGCAGTTCAGCAAAAGAGACCATTAGAATAAGTACACGGCTTAAGAAATAAGTCCTGGGGTCAATTTGTTCAACTAGAAACCTTCAGGGTGGTGCTCCAGCATGGCCACAGTCAAATGACTGAAACAAGTAAAAAAATGTGTGTGTGTGTGTGTGTGTATCTCTGTCCTCAACTTGACATCACACCATACTTATAACTGGCATCGCCTTTATACAAATAGTGCCAGTTTTGTCCCATCTTCCCATCTCCAGCTATGGAGAAATATTGGTTTGAAAGTTTGGCACAAAGCCAGCAAAGTTGGGGAGGAGATAAGCCAATTATCTCAACCCTGGTTTTTAACTGGTACTTATTTTGTTGATCCTGGGAGGAAGAAAAGTAAAGTTGACCTCGGTGGAATTTGAACTTAGAACCAGGCACATACTGTCAGTAATTACTCAGGGTAGGCTGTTGGTGACATTTATGTAGTAAAGCACTAACACACGACTGAGTTGGAGGCAGATTTATTTCTGCCTCTATAGCGCATAAAGAAAACATTGTTGGAATGTATGCAGCACATGTGCTACAGAAGTACTAAGTTTGGCTTAAATGCTGAGATCGAAAAGCAGAGGCAAATTATGCCTACCTAATCTACAAAAAAAAAAATATTTTGTGTTTTATGCATAGTAATCAGAGTAACCTTCATAATTTTATTGAACTAGGTCCATATTTTGCCATAAAAGGAAAATGTTGCTATCAATCTGTTTTATTCAATGTAGGCATTGCCTACCTTGGCTACCTAGGTGGCATGTCCCTGCTTAGAACGTAACGATGGAAGAAATGCTGGTTAGCGTTTTTACCGGCATGCTAACAATTCTGCCAGCTCACTGCCTTAGCCATGGAGAAATATTACCTTGGAATCAGATGAAGGTTGGTGACAGGGAGGGCATCCAAGTGCAGAAAATCTGCCTCAACAAATTTCATCTGACCCATCACATTAAAAATAGTGATGAAGCACTCCTGTCATTAAAAAGATGGTAGTGTGTAATTTGAGGGAGTATTAGCTGCTATTTCAAGCAGATTGAATGACTTCTGAACATGGCTTTCTCTTTATGTTTAGTGTCCTAGGTTAGGCCATATTAAGCAAAACTATGATCACAGTAGATCTAGCCATGACCACCATGTCTTTTTTTTCTTTTGTTTTAGTTGTGCTATAACCATGTCAACATTATCCTGTTATTTAAGGTCCCAGGGAAGCAATGGAAAGCATACTGTTAATTGACACAGGGGGAACTAGACAAAGGAAATGGCAGGCAGGCAGACAGACAGACAGAGAGATAGACAGGCACCACACAGACCTTCATTTCATATGTTTGACGGTACTGTTACTGTTGTTCTGCAGTTATCTCCTCTTTGCTGTGAATTTGTTTACTCATGCATTTATGTATATATATATATATATATATATATATATATATAT
>NC_068992.1:62219102-62228459 GCF_001194135.2 Octopus bimaculoides
CAAAAACACATACAAACACATACTCTACTCACACACTTATATATATATATGTGTATGTGTGTATATATATATATATATATATGTGTGTGTGTGTGTGTATATATATATATATATATATATATATATATATATATATGCAACAGGCTTCTTTCAGTTTCCATCTACCAAATCCACTCACAAGGCTTTGGTTGGCCCGAAGAAGCTACTTGCCCAAGGAGCCACGCAGTGGGACTGAACCCAGAACCATGTGGCTGGTAAGCAAGCTACTTACCACACAGCTGCTCCTGACACACAGTATTGTTCTGTATGCATGTAGATGATAACATGTACTGATGAATGTGATAGGGAGGGTACACCAACCTCAGTACGCAACTGTTAGTTATTTCTTGAACCTCGAAAGGATGAAAGACTAAGTTGACCTCGACAGAATTTGAACACAATGTAATGATTCTCTAAGCTCACTGCCTTCATCAATATCTAATAATATTGCTCAATATTTTTGCTGTATCTAGGGCAGCGAGCTGGCAGAATCATTTACATGCCGGATGAAATGCTTAGCGGTATTTCGTCTGCTGTTACATTCTGAGTTCAAATTCTGCCAAGGTCAACTTTGGCTTTCATTCTTTCAGGGTCGATTAGATAAGTACCAGTTACACACTGGGGTCAATGTAAACGACTTAATCCCCTTGTCTGTCCTTGTTTGTCCCTTCTATGTTTAGCCCCTTCTGGGCAATAAAGAAATAAATATTTTTGCTGTATTACCCCAATCCTGATATAAGTCGACTTGGGTGTAAAGGATTTTTGTCCTGGTATCTTAGACATTTCTGTTTAGTAAGCTCTATATAATTTGTTGTATAATTAAGTTGCTGTCATGTTTTAAACATAAAAATGTCCAAATCAGATCCTGTCACACTGTCCATCCCATGCCAGCATGGAACATGTATTGTAAACATGGATTTATTTATATTATAAGGGCATTACTATACATGAATGCCTCACACCAAGAGGGACTCTAAGGTCAAGCTACCATAATAAACACATTTATTTATATATATATATATATATATGTTATATAATGTGTTATATATGTATTATATATATATGATAACTAGAGTGTAAGATGGTCTGATTGATGGAACAACCTGCTTGTAGAATTAATGTGCATGTAGCTGACCACTCCACAGACACGTGTACCCTTAACGTTGTACTCAGGGAGATGATTCAGTGTGACACACAATGTGACAAGGCTGGCCCTTTGAAATACAGGTACTACTTATTTTTGTCTGCTGACTGGACTGGTGCAATGTGAAATAAAGTGTCTTGCTCAAGGACACAATGCGAGGCTAGGAATTGAACTCATGACCTTATGATCATGAGCTGAATACCCTAACCACTAAACTACACGCCTTCGCTAAAGTATATATTGTGCACTTTATTGTGTTTTGTTCTGCTCAAGATTCTCTCATTGGTGGAAAAGATTGTCTTACATGAAACCGAGTCCATGTGCAAAAGAAAGTCTGGAGACTGCTGGTCAAATGCATCCCTTGGCTACTGTGTTCTCCTCTTCTCACTTCACCTGGTTCTCTAATCACTCCTACAGCAACCTTCACTTAACATACATACATCTACCCCCACCTGTTCCTCTTATCATCCCTAAACCTCTCCTCTCACCACACATACCACCTACCCCCACCAGATCTTCATTCAGTCATCTTGCTCATGTTCTTGCTTTAGTTATCAACTTGGATCATTTAACCTAAAACCATCAAGTTTTGATTATATCGACCCCTTTATTTACCTGACTGACACTTTCGTTTTCCATGCTGGCACTGTGCTATGGTTGAAGAAAGCCAGACTTTAATCCGTCATCTTATTAAACACCAGTACTTGGTCCTTGGGTAACTTCAGCAGAATTCACTCTGTTGCAAGCTTTTAGGCCAGCATTCTAATTTCAGGAGCACACTTCCCCCATCAGTTTCTCTTTGTAGTGTTGGCTTCAAGTACTAGACCATGCAGAGACCCCAAATTTCATTTCCGCGACCAGCTCAAGGCCACTCAGCTCTTCTATGCCACCCTTGGCCTGATCAAGCACTTCAGGCACCGGCACACTTTACACCCGTTAAGATGAAGATGCTCAATCACTTACTACAGATTAACTATTCAGATACGAGTTAATGCTGATGACAATCCCTGGCAACCTCAGAAGATCTGACAAAATATACTTAAGGCAGGAATGGGGTGAGGGGTTTGCACATTGTACCCTGACTAAAAATAAAACAATAAACAAAACATATTTATCCCTTTCTGATGGCCTAATTTCCAGTGGAGTTGGTGGAGGTGGTGGTTTGATAAATAAGTATTACTGAATCACCTACACACACTCCTGGTTTCATTCTCCAAACAGATTTTTACTCAACTCATACCCTCAGGAGCCACCTTGCTCCTCCCTCTTTCTTGCCTCTCCTAGTCTGTACCCTCATTGCCTTGCACAAGTGCTGCCCTCTCCTCCCCCACTTGGGCTTTTGTAGTATACTGAGTTGCATGAAAACCTCAAAAGTGCTGGTGGCATGTAAAAAGGTGCCCAATAATTTCTATAAAGTGTTTGGCCATTAGGAAGGGCTTCCAATTGTAGAAACTATGCTAAAAAGTAATGGTAAAGTTACTTTCTCGAGTCATGTCGACTGATAAGGGCCAATTTCCTGGTTTCCATGGAATATACATTCCCAACGTGGACGGGACACTGGTCTGTTACAGGATTACTCAATTTTGCCAGCTGAGTGGACTGGAGCAATGTGAAAGGAAGTGCTTAGCTCAAGGAAACAATGTGTTGCCTGTTCCAGGAATCAAAATCACAACTTTACATTCGTAAGTTCAACACCCTAACCACTAAGCCAAGCATCTCCACAAACCATGCCAAAGCAGACACCGAAACATGATGCAGTCCTTGAACAAATCAGATCCTGTCAAACTGTCCAGCCCATGCCAGCATGGAACATGGATTTTAAAAGATGACAACGATGATGATGGTGATGATTATGATGATGATGAGGAGGAGGATGATGGTGGTGACGATGATTTGTGTCACTTTTCTGTACCTATGAGTTGTTTTTTTTTTTTGTTATATATATATATATATTTATATATATATATTCATTCAAATTAATTAGTGAGAGAATGGGGGACAATAACTACATCCCTCTTGTTATAACTTTTCATTATCATCACTGATATCACCTTATCAGCCCTCTCCCCCCACCACCGATGTCATCGTCATCAGCATCCTCATTAGCAGCATCTCTGTCATCATCACTATTATAAACATCAAGTTGATGGATGATTTTCTGCACTATCGCCACCACCACCACCATCACCATCACTACCACCACCATCATTATCATCATCGTCATCATTATCATCATCATCACCTTCATCACCGTCATCATTATCATCATCGTCATCATCATCACCCCATTCAGGTAAATAATTTTTCCTCACCTTGACATATATTATCTAACATCCCAGCTATTGTGTGGCGAATAGCAGCATATGTCTGGTATTCCTACATCTCCATGATGATGATGATGGTGATGTTGTTGTTGTTGTTGTTGATGATGAAGATGATGATGATCATGTGGAGGTGATGTTGATAGTGATGGTGGAAGTTTTGACAGAATGCTGGTGATGAAGATGGTGGCTGTAGCACCACTGTTTTAGTTAGTAGTGATGGTCATGATTGTGGTGGTGGTGGTGGTAGGAATGGTAGTGGTGGTAGTGGTAGAGATGGAGGAGATGTTGGTGGTGGTGGTGGTGGCTGTGAGCACACGTGGCAAACCAACGCGAAGAATGCATATTTCTGTGTGTGTCATGACATATCTCTAGATCAGAGATAGAGAGAAGAGTTCTGTATACAAAAGACCCAATTCTCTCTCTCTCTCTCTCTCTCTTTCTCTCTCTCTCTCTCTCTATCTCTCTTTCTTTCTCTCTCTCTCTCTCTCTATCTCTCTTTCTTTCTCTCTCTCTCTCTCTCTCTCTCTCTCTCTCTCTCTCTCTCTCTCTCTCTCTTTCTCTCTATATATATTTCTCTGTCTGTCTGTTCATCCGGCTATTTGATACTTTCTTAACTTGGTTAAGAACAGTGTGAAAACATTACTTTATTCCTTGCTACGCTAAATGGTAGTTTACTGTTCCTTTCAAAAAATAACTTTTAACCCCATCAGGTCCCTAACCTACCTTAGACTAACCCTTATTTTAGGATACAAATTCCCTCTTTTAGATTTAAATAAACTGAAACTTTACAAACTCCAGTTTAATAATGACAAAATTTATCATCGTTTAATGTCTGTTTTCCATGCTGGCATGGGTTGGACGGTTTGTCTGAGGTCTGGAGAGCCAACGGCTTCATCAGTCTCCTATCTGATCTGGCAATGTTTCTACTGCTAGATGCTCTTCCTAATGCCAACCACTCTGAAAGTGTAGTGGGTGCTTTTTGCATGCCACTAGCACAGGAGCCAGTCAGGTGGGCCTGGCATCGATCACGTTTGGATAGTGCTTTTTATGCGCCACTGGAATGGGAACCAGTCAGGAAGCACTGGCACCGGCCAAGTTCAGATGGTGCTTTTTATGTGCTACCAGCACAGGAGCCAGTCAGGCAGACCTGGCATTGACCATGATATATTACAAAATTCTTTATTATTTTGGATGTCAGGTGGTTGGTGCAGGCATGGCTGTGTGGTTAAGAAGCCTGCTTCCCAGCCGCATGGTTTCAGGTTCATTCCCACTGCATGCCACCTTGAGCAAGTGTCTTTATTATAATCCAGGGCTGACTAAAGCTTTTTTAATGGATTTGATAGCTTGAAACTGAAAGAAGCTTGTTGAATACATCGTTATTACCACAACAGAACTGAGATCCCAAAACCAAGGTGCCATGTAAAAAACATTGGTGTGGATGCTGAGGCCATTAAAACAGCACTGGTGATGGTACCATGACAAAGTACCCAGTATACTCTGTGAAGTGGTTGGCATTAGGATGGGCATCCAGCCATAGGAACCAAGCTAAAACAAACCATGGCACTATCTTCACCTTCTTCATATTCCATAGCCAGTTTATTTCATTCTTAAGAGGGTTGTATTTATCTATTTTTTTGCCTTCCTTCTTGGGTCAAAGGGGGATGCAACATCGACTATATTGCACATGTAGCTCATCTTGTTGACCACCACTAGGTCTGGTCTGTTATGCTCTAGCACTTGATCAGTTTGGATTGGGAAACCCTGAGGATTTTGTAAGACTCTGGCTTCACCACTCTCTACGGTTTGTGCTGATACTACGTCTTGCCTCTCTCTGGCCCCCACTTTTTGCACAGTTTCCAATGTAGCACTTTTATTACCTGATCATGTCGTCACAGCTTGAAGTGATTTTGAACAAGTCTAGGGTATTCGTTTGTGATACGGGCAATGGTTTCATCCACCCTATTACAGATGTGATACAGTGGAGACACTTGTATTGTTATTACGTTCACCTTAACGAAGGTGGGTGTATTATTTTCAGTCATGTTTGTTTGTTTGTTTGATTTTTTGTTTGTCAGTGGACAAGATATCTCAAGAATCGCTGGATGGATTCAAATGAAACTTTCAGGGATGTTTAGCCCTGCGACTGGCACAAATTGATTAGATTCTGGGATCAATCTGGTACCAGACAAGGACTCTGGATTATTTGTTATACTTATTCTACATGATTACGATCTTATATTAACTTTCAAGTCTTTCTCAATTATCTCCCTTTAGGCTGTAACTATTTTGAATGGTGAATTTATTAACTTTGGCTTGTATTAATTAGATAAGGATAAACTATTTATTACTGTTACTAAATTTTCTGTAGCCGCCTTCACACTCTATGACTACCATTAGGATCAATCAGGTACCGGACAAGGATTCTGGATTATTTTTCCAGTTTTTTTTATTTAATTTTTGAGTGAGCAGTCACCTTCATTTTTGGTATGCCTCTTTGTGAGAGCAGTCGAGTTTATTTCAGATATTTTCTTTTTAAAAATCATCTCTGACTAATCATAGAAAGGACGATTGTGTTGCCTTGGCGGAGGTTTGTGCTCTCTGAGTGTTCGTGTTATTATTGTTCTTACTATTATTATTATCTATGTGTGTGTATATATATATATATATATATATATATATATATATCATCATCATCAACAACATCATCATCGCTTAACATCCTCTGTCTGTGTTGGCAGGGATTGGACAGTTTGACTGAGGACTCGCAAGCTGAGAGGCTGTCCCAGGCTCTCATATATATATATATATTTCTTTCCTTCTGGATCTGGACTGTTTGATTCTGAACTTTATACCCTCCGGCTGCACCTCTCCTACCCACGGATTTACACTGGACCCATCTTCTGATTGGAAATCGCTTCAATATACCACGACGTCTAAAAAACTTTTGAACTTTTCCACTTTTGTAAACCTCCTTTATCATCCTTTTTTACCTTACTTTCCTTCACCTACCGTCTCTTCGTACTCTGGATGTTCCTAATCTGTCTTCTCTCTCCGTGTTTTTCTCCTTGTCTCCGTATTCTTTCTGTTGAAGAGCGTAGCTCGAAACGTCAAAGACTTTCCGTATTCCCGAGCGTCATACTAATATATACTTTTGTTATTTACACCACCTGTCCTCGTCTGTTGTTATTTTTTGTATATTCTCCCATATATATATATATATATATATATATATATAATCCTCTCTCAAGGTCTCTGGTTGTCCTGGGACTATAGTAGAAAGCACTTGCCTAAGGTGTCACATAGTGAGACTGAACCCAAATCTATTCAGTTGGGAAACAGACTTCTTACCACACACCCATAACTGAGCCTATGAATATGCTTTAAATAGCTTTGATCACAGAGCTTACTGTGTCACAGTTAACCTGGGGTTAAACAACAACAACAACACCAGCAATATTAATTTATATATTATTTAATTAACAAATTGTTGTTATGCTTTTCTATTTTTCTCTTGTTTACTGCTACAAATCAACCATTATTGGTTTCTTGGCAGAAGGATGGTTTCTTTCTGTCTGTCTGTCTGTCTGTCTGTCTGTCTGTCTGTCTGTCTGTCTGTCTATTATGTTAATACTGCTATTATATAACTATAGAAAACCACCACCACCACCACCGCTTCTCTGATTTCTCTATTGATATTCTCCTTCAGTTGCATCATGGTCTCCGGTTTGTTGACGTAAACGCTCTCTTTCAGGTATCCATGATTGAGACCATTTTGCACCCAGCCATTCAAAGTAGACCTCACACATGGTTCCAGCAACATGGGTCAACTGCTCATACCACATGAGAAACAATGCAGTTGCTATGGCAGTGCTTTGGAGAGAGAATAATTTCCCACTATGGCAATGTCAACTGGCCTTCATGTTCTGCAAACTTGACTAGCATCGAATTTTTCTCATGGGGATACCTGACAGGAGGGTTTACGTCAACAGACCGAAGACCCTGGGGCAACTGAAGGAGAACTTCAATAGAGAAATCAGAGAAGTGGGGTCTGAAACTCTCGAGGGTATTATGGTATAAGTTTTGGAAAGAGCATGGGTGTGCAAAGCTGGAAATGGTTTCCATTTATGCGATGTCATTTTTCATATGTGATGTAGAGGTGTTGCAAAATTTGACTTGTGCATATTAATTTCCATTGTGTCCTTTATATTGTATTAAAATTTCATGCACTTATATATATATATATCTATATATAGATATATATATATATATATGTGCATGTATGTGTGTGTGATAGTATGTGTATTATATATGTATTGTGTATGTATAGCTAACTATATATCTATTTGTGTATGTTTGTGCATGTGTGTGTGAATGTGTGTGTTTGCCAAAAATGGAATGTATTGTGTGAAATATTTGTCTTCCATCGTGTCTGTGAGGGCAGCAATAACATCAAATAAGAAGTGACTCAGATAATGGGAAACTGTCTAACCCATGCCAGCAGACATTGAAAGCAATGATGATGATGATCGCTACAGACGTTATTGTTGCATTAATATTCCCCCACCACTACCTGTACTACTACTACTACTAATAATAATAATTAAAGTAATAATACTGCTACTGTTGCTTTGAGCATTGACCGCCAACACTAATACAACTTAAGTTACCAACTGCTGCTGCTGCTGCTACCATCTCCAAGCCTACAGCATCTACCACCACCACCACCACCACCACCACAACCACCACCACCACTCTGTCGACAACCACCACCACTGCTATCTCTACCATCATCACCACCATTGCCGCCTCCACTTCCGCAGCCACCACCACCAAATTTCATTGTCAAACATTCTAAGTTATACAGCCAGCTGTTACTGCAACAGTTATGAATGTTTATCTTATGGATGGTTTGTGTGTGTTTATGTATGTATGTATGTATGTATGGATAGATGGTGTGTGTATATATGTATGTATGTATGTAATATTTGTATATACTTATATACATGCTGTAGTGTATATGAATGTATATGATAGGATGCTTTATGTGTCTATATATATATTATAGTACACACACACACACACACACACATGTGTTTGTGTGTGTGTGATTGTATGTTTTTGTGCATGCATATTACCATCATCATCGTCATCATCATCGTCATCATCATCGTCATCATCTTTATTTGTCTATGACTGCTATCAGTGCTGAGATTGATTGGATTTTTGCAACAGGATCTGATGAATCAGAGGTCCACATCTTGCACAAACCTCTCACTTTTGCCATGGTCTTATTCACAGCAGGATGTCCTTCCTTACGTTGACCACTTTACAGAACCTATTCGGGCAATGATTTTCATGGTATCAGCACCAGAAGGGTTTCTGTGTGTCCATTCAAGCGTATGTTGTCTCTGCCCGAATCACAGACTACTTTTACAGAATGTAGTGGGGCCCATTTTCGTAGCATCATCGTGAATGAAGTCCTCTTGTAACTCATAAAACTGAAGAAACCCCGTAACTAAAAGAAAAAATAGGAACGAAAGTGAAGAATCTAGGTGAGGTGTTGAGAGAGAATGGTGAGAAGAACTTGTTTATGTCATTATCATCACTAGGTGTATGTATGTAGGTATGTATAGGTGCAGACATATTTGTGTGTTTAAGAAATTTGCATCTCATCTATGTGGTTTCGTATTCAATCCCACTGCATGGCACCTTGGGCAAAATATCTTTGACTACAACACTGGGCTGAACAAGGCTTGGTAGGAGATTTTATAATCAGAAAGTAAAAGAATGCTATTGAATAATCTCTCTCTCTTTCTCTCTCTCTCTCTCTCTCTCTCTCTCTCTCTTTCT
>NC_068992.1:62228508-62237756 GCF_001194135.2 Octopus bimaculoides
TCTCTTTCTCTCTCTCTCTCTCTCTTTCTCTCTCTCTCTCTCTCTCTGAATGTATGTATATGCATGTGTTTGTATGTGGCAGGTGCACAGCATTTGTGTAATCATGATGCTCAAGTGATCTGAAGAGCTAGCCTTTTATATCTGCATCGATTTATGACTGTAGAATTGTACTGTGCAATTTGTAGCATGCATAGAGGTTCAGGCATGTGAAATAATTTATTATACACTGAAATGTATCTATAGGCTGTGAAAAGTATGATGAAAGGTATGATAAAGGCTGTGAAAAGGCTGTAATCCTGCAGAATTCAAGGGGTTAAATAAATATATTCACCTCTCATATCTCCTAACTTTTTATGTATGTATGTCATTGTTCAGTTTTATTTCACGATTTCTTGCCAATAAGGAAAGAGTCGGTTTCCAACCTGGATTCAAGGCTCCTTCATTCGAATTTCAACATCAACAACAGGGTGTTTTTGTTTGTTTGTATGTATGTATGTATGTATGTATGTATGTATGTATGTATGCATTTGTGCAGATTTGTATGTCTTGCTTTATGTATGTATTCTCAATGCATATAGTTGCATATCTAGATATGCTCATATATATTTAAATGATAAACTTCTGGAAAGTTTTACAGATCTCTACAGTTCCAGTGATGGATTGGATCTGTAGTCTTCAAATTAGTTTTTCCCTTTTCTGGTTTTGAGAAGCCTAATATCTCAAGATCTGTATTTAGGCTGTGTGTTACATATTCCAGGGCCCCAGTAATTACAGGTATAAACCTGAACTTGCAATCTGGATAGAGTAACTGCAGATTTCTCAATAGTCCAGCGTAGGTATTCACTTTTTCACTGATTTTCAGCTTTATGTTAACATCCGCTGGGCAACCAATTTCCACAACTGTACAGTCACTCTTCTCTATCCCAAACCATTATATCAGGTCTGTTATGCTTACATTTTATTGAGGTCTTCACTGGAACATTCCACCAGTAAGTATGTATGTATGTATGTATGTATGTATGTATTCACACATCTCAAAGCAGAAATTTCTTTTTTATCCTCGGTAAAAATCTCTTCCTTATCTCTCTCTCACTTCCGCTTTTAGGTTCCAATCTTTAATACGTCTATTAAATCTTTCCGGTTTATCTCTTCAACTATTTTTATTCTCATCCTCCATTTCT
Source organism: Octopus bimaculoides (assembly GCF_001194135.2). Classification (NCBI taxonomy): domain Eukaryota; kingdom Metazoa; phylum Mollusca; class Cephalopoda; order Octopoda; family Octopodidae; genus Octopus; species Octopus bimaculoides. The sequence goes on from NC_068992.1 coordinate 62,229,690, forward strand.
TTTGCAGTCAATCACAGTACAAGTCCGCTTGACTTCTTTTACATCAGTTACTCATTTTCCATACATGACCCCTCCATCTAACCCATCTCATTTCATTAGTTAATCCTTTAGTATTTAAACTGCTCATATCCTGCCCAGATATTCTACTTGTTTTATGTTCACACCAGTCAGATCTGGCCTCTCAAACTTACCTTACAATGTTTTTCTAAAAATAAACATTTACATCATAGAAATCTCAAAGCTTCAAGATAATACTTGATTAATTCAAAACGATGTGAATAAATAAGGATTATATTTGACAGAATAATCTGTGTTAAAGAAATTTGACAACATCATCATCATTGTTTAATGTCCATTGTCCATGCTGGCATGGTTTGGATGGTATGACTAGAGCTAGCAAGCTGGGGTGGGGTCGGGGGCTGCACCAGATTCCAGTCTGATTTGACATGGTTTCTGCAGCTGGATGCCATTCCTAATGCCAACTACTTTACTGAGTGTGCTGGTGCCTTTACATGGCACCACACAGATGCTTTTATGTGGCACCGCGCAGACGGTTTTATGTGGCACCACAATAGTGCTTTACACCACCAGAAGGATAGGTCTTAACACTTCTGCTGCAGGGTACAGATCATCGGCAGGGTACGGGTCTTCGGTGGGATATGAGTCTTCTGTGGGGTATGGGCTTTCTGTGAGGTACGCACCTTCTGCGGAATATGGGTCTTCTGCAGGGTACAGGTCTTCTGTGGGATATGAGTCTTCTGGGTCTTCAAGTCTTCTGCAGAATATGGGTCTTCTGCAAAGTACAGGTCTTCTGCAGGGTGTCAGTCTTCTATGGGGCATGGGTCTTCTGGGGGGAGCCGGTCTTCTGCGGGTTACAGGTCTTCTGCGGGTATGGGTCTTCTGCGGGTTTGACAATTTCAGTAAATTATTTTGTTTCTGCTTTCAACTCGATTTTACTGTTTTATTTTAGTTTCATGTGATGCCAAGCTTGACCCCTTTGGTATCAGCTTGCTTAAGACCACTCCTAATTCTCTGCTATGCTTAACAGATATGGGTTAATGTTTTACAGTGAATAAACATTATCTGACACAGAATTCAATGCCATAATGTTGATTGATACATGCATTTTTATATGATAAAGAGTATGAAGCAGTTTATAAGTTTTACTGTATCACTCCTCCAACTGTGTGTGCGTATGTGTGCGTGTGTTTGTGCTTTTCATGTATTGTGTGTGTGTGTGTGTGTGTGTGTGTGTGTGTGCGCCGTATGTGTGTTTGTGTGTGTTTTGTAATTTAGTTTCAACAACAGATGTTTCCTCACTTGGTGTGCAATAACAACTACAACAATTACAAGATTAAGACATCACTAGTATGGAAATGATTTCTTTCTTCATTTTTTCCTTCCTTCCTTCCTTCCTGCCTGCCTTTCTTCCTTTCTTTCTTTCCTTCTTTCCTTCTTTCTTTCTTTCTTTCTTTCTTTCCAAAATATCTGAACCCATTTTCCGAGTGAAAAGAGAAGTTTGTGTGTGTGCGTGTGTTTTATTGTTGTTGCTGTTGTTGTTTAACTGCAGGTCAGACTTGATCAAGCAGATCCATTAGTGTTGCGATTGCTGCATGGTAGTGAGAGACATGCTACATGAATGCGAAAGATTTGCAAAGACTAGAAAAACAAAAATGAAACCAACATGTTTCACGGATGTGTAATGTTATTGTGCGTGTATGACAGAGTACAAATGAATTAAGAGGAATAACTGGGCATAAGGTAAATCAGGCGGAGTGTGCGAGAGAAGAGGCTGTGTTGATATGGACATGGGATGCAAATGGAGGATGACTGTTGCATGCAAAAGTGTGACACTCCCAAAGTTAGTGGAACCAGTGGAAAAGGGTTGAAGGCCAAAAGATGCTGCAACCCATGGGGAAAATGACAAGGATCTATACTGACTTGTGATGTGAAGTGGTATATAGTACAGGGTGATTAAAAAGTCTCCATACAGAGGAAAATTTTTTTTTTTTTTATAAGAAACGGTTTATAAGATCCCCTAGAGCCCCTGATCTGACCCCTCTTGGTTTCTATCATTGGGGGCATTTGAAAGGCATGGTGTATCACGGAACGATAAAAAGCATAAATCATTTGAAGTAACGTATCGCCAACTCCTTTGCACGCGTATCACCAGATGTGCTATTACCAGTTCACAATGAGTTGGGTAAACGTATTGCAATGTGTATTCAAAACAATGGTAACCATACAGAACCTGTTAAATAATTAAAAAAAAAACTGTTCTTATAAACTGTTTCTTATAAAAAAGATAAACTGTACCTATGTATGGTGACTTTTGAATCATCCTGTAGACTTGTCTACTCTTAGAGAAGTGTACCCTGACATGAGGGTGGTGACAGAGGTGAAGCCTGGTTCTAAAGTTACAGGGAGTGAGCACATAGAAAAAAAAAAGGGGTGCTGTGATGCATACCAAAACAATTTTTAACTTGTTTATCAATTTTTGAAGAGATGCCAATTTTGAAAAAAGTGCTTGCTGGGAGCAGTCACTCCTCTTGCTCCCCTTTTAGCTGTGCCACTGGATGGTGATTAAGAAACTATAGGATATATATATGTGTGTGTGAGCTTGTATATGTATACATACTGCTCTCCACCAACCCATTGGATTGTGTATCCCCCCATCACCCAATGTCTCCCATCCTTGATTCCCATCTCTTCATCACTCACATCACTCACTTTCTCTCTCTCCCGAGTTTCCTCTGTTTTCTCCCAATAACTTCTTGTACCTTTATCTCACTGTTTTCCCCCTACTATACCCCCTGAATGCCTTCTAGCCTTCGACTTTCAGCATGTTCCCCCTACCCTTCCTACATACCATCCCTAATTCCTCTACCTAGAACCATCTCCCTCTCCCTTGTTCTCCTCCATTTTCAGAGGCCTCTCCAGGGCTTTGGGCTTGCCAGTTACAAAGCAATTATTACTAGGATTGCTCAAAGATACTCAGTCCACTCCATTGAGAGGTTGGCATTAGGAAGGGCATCCAAACCATAGAAACCATGCCAAAGTGGACATCGGTGCATGATGAAACCCTCCAACTGGTCTGATTCTCACAAATCATTTGACCCATGCCAGTATAGAAGCTGGCCATTAATATATATACAGGGTGTGGTGAATAAACTGACATCTAAATAATGCAAAGATGAAAATAACAGACACCTCATTTTAGCAGATATATTTAAGAAAATTACATAAAAATGTGTTGAAATACTAAAGAGTAAATATATTCAATAAAATCGTCATTGGCTTCTACCACAGCCTCCAGACGACTTCGGAATCTTCTGCTACTCTTTTGGACGATCTCTCTGTTTAAATCGGTGAATGCTGCCATAATCCTCGCTTTCAGTTCATCTTTGGTGTTACAAGGAGTTTTGCTGGTCTCTTGCTCAACTCTGCCGCACATATAATAACCAAGGGATTCACAGTCTGGGGAGTTAGGTGGCCAGATGTTGGGGATGATGTGCTCTGCCTCTGATAAGACTTATATATACGGGAATTGTTTATATATTAAAAAAATGTATAAGTCGAAGACACAACAGAATGTTATGTTATAATATAAATAAATTATTGGATTGTCGATTGTATCTCTCTATTTAATTTTATCTTTGTAATTTGCATCATACCCATATTCATATGGTATTCAACTGATGTACCAGTGAAGGGGATGTTTCACACAACCCCTTTGAAGGAATTAATTTTCTTAGTTTGTTAATATTTGTGTGTGTGTGTGTGTGTGTATGAAATGTTTGTATAGATATATATCTGTCTTTACAAGTTATATTTTCATTTATATATATTCTCTGTACATTATCATCATCATCATCATCATCATCATCGTCACCGTTGTTTGACATCTGCTTTCCATGCTGGTATGGGTTGGACGGTTTGACTGAGGGCTGGCAAGCCAGAGGGCTGCATCTGTCTTCAATCTAATCTGGCAAAGTTTCTACAGCTTCATGCCCTTCCTAATGCCAACCACTCTGAGAGTGTAGTGGGTGCTTTTTATGTGCCACTCAGGTGGTACTGACATAGACCACACTCAAATGGTGCTTTTTACGTGCCACCAGCACAGGAGCCAGTCAGGTGGCACTGGCAACGATCACACTTCAATGGTGCTTTTTTACATGCTATCGGCACAGGACCAGTCTGGCAGCACTGGCCTTATTTACATGTATCTTTATAAATATATTCATATATATATATAACAATAATATTAGGGATAAAAATCCAAATTTACAAGTAAAAACTCAATTAAATTCAATTTATTAAAAATTAAATTAAGTTTCACAGTATAAAATATAAATATATAGTTTTAGGGAAAAGAACCAAGGTTCATGAACTCATCGATGAAAATCCACTGTCACATATAGAAAAATTAATAATTAAAAGCACAATAAATAAGTATAATATAATACAAAGTAAATATCATAAGATAATGATAATAAAACGACTACACGTGTTTTATGTGTATATGTGTGTGTGTGTGTATGTGTGTGCGTGTGTGTATACATACATTTACATATAAGTTTGCATTTCTCTGATGGTTGGGTAGGAATTTTAAACTAAGAAATACGATATTCCTGTAATATATGGAACTCTTAACTTAATATCCATGTACACACACACACACACACACACACACACATGCACACGCACCACAAACACAAGCATGATGTGTACATATCGATGTGAGTGTTGGTATGTATGTGTGTGCTTTATGTGTATATATATATATATATATATATATATATATATATATATATATATATATAAATACATACATAATTATATGTGTGTGTGTGTGCGTGTGTGTGTATGTATATATATATATATATATATATATATAATGTGTACATGCTGCTATGCGATTGTATGAGTGTGCGTGTGTATGTATAAATGTGTGTATGCATGTGTGTTTGTGTGTGTGGGGAAACCTATATCGTATCATGTTCCTAGAATGCTATGCAACTGACAATAATACTGATGATGATTACTCTTATTTCCTTGATTTCAAGAAACGATGCCAGTTGATTCTGTAAGGATTGATAAAGCTGTTTATTTGGTAGATTTGCAGTTCTGATTTTGATAAGAGAACCAACTAAACATTTCATAATCCCTCTGCTCCAACCATGACCACTACCACTGCCATCTCAACTCACAAACATCCTTCATCTCCCATGGTCGAATATCTTTCAGACTCCAGAAACACACCTCTAGGACTGATAAAATGTATTATTTGCAAGGTTAACTCAGGATGTTTATTTACTGAGCTAGTGATGGTCATGGTGGATTGACTTACTGAGTGAAATGAATCTCCTCTATAAAGTACATGATCTTGTTATATAACCTCAGATCAATTTTGTCATTCTCCTCTTGGTCTTAGTGTGAGAGGGAGAGAGTGAGACAGACTGACAGGCAGACAGAGACAGAGAGAGACAGTCTGACAGACAGAGTGAGGGGAGAGAAAGGAAGTCATTGTAACGTAAGGAGGAAGAAAGAAAAGAATTGTCTTTTATCATTACTTTTGTACATAGGACTGTGGCCATGCTGGGGCACCACACTGAAGGGTTTAGCTGAACAAATCAGTCTTAGTACTTATTGTTAGGTGTTGTACTCATTCTGTTGGTCAGAATATGTAAAGCCACCAGCATGGAATGGCGCTTTCAAAGGTGGCGAGCTGGCAAAATGGTAAGCATACTGGGCAAAATGCTTCAAGCATTTTGTCTGTCTTTATGTTCTGAGTTCAAATTCTGCTGAGATTGTCTTTGCCTTTTAGCCTTTCGGGGTCAATAAAATTAGTACCAGTTGAACATTGGTGTCGATCTAATTGACTTAACTCCTTTCCTGAAATTGCTGGCTTTTGCCAAAATTTGAAACCATTATTTATTTCTTTACTGCCCATAGGGGGCTAAACATAGAGGGGACAAACAAGGACAGGCAATGAGATTAAGTCAATTACATTGACCCTAGTGCATAACTGGTACTTATTTAATAATAATGGTAATAATAATAACAAGAGCACTCAGAGAGCATAAACCTCTGCCAAGGCAACATCAACATCTTCTCAACGATTAGCCGGAGATAATTTTTAAAATGAGAATATCTGAAATAAACTTGACTGCTCTCACAAATGAGAATACTGAAAATGAACCTGACCACTCTCAAAAATTAAGTTAAAAACTGGAAAAATAATCCCGAGTCCTTGTCTGATACCAGATCAATCCCAAAATCTAATTAGTTCATGCCAGTCATGAGGCCAAACATCCTTGAAAGTTTCATCCGAATCCATCCAGCAGTTCTTGAGATATCTTGTCCATGGACAAACAAACAAGCAAACGCAACTGGAAACATTACCTTCGCCTTCACTAAAGCAGAGGCAGTAATAATGATAATTAAATTATTGTGTATAGTGCTCAGGTGCACTACAACTCACCACAGGTGCCTGTACAGTACATAGAGTTATGTACAAAAGTCAGGAAAGTGAATAGTGTAAGAGTCCTGATTACATGTGTGCATGTATATGGAGGGGGTGAAACATCAGGTGTAGTGTTGACGAACTGCAGGAAGCATGGAGGTTTTGAAGGGTGCCCTTAATACCCTACTTTACCCAACCCTTGGCCAGCATATAAATCCCCCTGTGAGAGCTACTTCTTCACAACCCCATTCATTAGCTTAACTTTCACTGTTGCTGATTAATCCAGGTAGCAAGGCTCATTAAGCCTGGTTGTGTGAGAACCGAGTAAAATGTAAACATACTCCAACAGAAAGGTCACTAGCCTTGATAACAGTGTTGGATCAATACATATTCACTCTAAGATAATATCTATTTTAGATATATTCTGCATCGTTGCTCTAGCAATGCAGTTTTAATCTGTGTCGTGAATATGACAAGGTGGCTGAGTATACTTGGCCAACTCTTTTTCATTTCATTGTATTCTCGTTATTAGTTTACAGATTAGCTATTTATTAATTAATATATTTGTATCAGTTTGTTGCATTTTGTTGTATTTTGTAAAAGTACTGCATGTATAAATTAAATATATATATCAATGTATGAGCCAGTGTAGTATCTTCCATATGACCTATTGACCCGTTAGAAATAGTAGCCAAAACTTTCTCAAATCATGCACCCTTGCTTTGAGAATAGTTAATAAATAAGTAAATAAAATTGACAGATTTTCAGTAATATTATCATTCCTTGATATTGAATAAAACAATATAGTTGCAACAGGAATGCCTTTGACTGGAGATCAGGTTGCAGTCAAAAATCATTAGCTTGATGCTCAGAGAAACAGAAAGATGCATAATTAATCAGTTGTAGGAGAATGTATTGTTTGCATGATGTAATTGTAGTAATGGAACTATTCAACCATTCATTAATACAAAAATGATGCTGAAATAGCTGTTGTGAATCTTTGAAACACACTAGTGTTCTTCTTCTTCTTCTTCTTTATATATATATATATATATATATATATATATATATATGTATGTATATATGTATGTATATATGTATGTATATATGTATATATGTATATATATATATGTATATATATATGTATATATATATATATATATATATATGTATATATATATATTTATTTCACTGTGGTTTCTAGTGGCTCAGGTGTTGCAGTCATGATCACATGATTGTGTTTTCAATTCTCAGACTGACTGATACGCATGCTGCAATAGCTTGGAATTTAAGGGTCCTCAGCTATTTAACCCCTCGCCAAAACATCTGAGGGATCTTCATGGAGCGAGGGTAGGTGTTTTCAAGGAACACCTTGACCTCTTGCTATCCAAGGTCCCAGATAAACCATTATCGAGGCAGGAGACTCAAAAGAGGGCTGCAGTGTCAAACTACCTCCTTCAACAAAAGCCAATCACATAAGACTGGCCATTGGAAAGGTGATTACACTGGTGGTGCTCCAGCATGGCCACAGCCTTAGGACTGAAACGTATAAAAGAATTAAAGAATATATATATATATATATATATATATATATATATATA
>NC_068992.1:62240564-62249280 GCF_001194135.2 Octopus bimaculoides
GGGAACTTAGTTGCCAACCCAATATATACACACACACATACACACACACACACACACACACACACACACACACACACACACACACACACACACACACACATGATGAGCTTCTGCTTGTTTCCATCTACCAAATCCACTCACAAGGCTATGGCCAACCTGTTGATATAATAGATGATGCTTACCAAAAGTACTGCACAGTGGGTCCGTACAACAAAACCACATGGTTTGGAATCAATCTCCTCCCTTCCACAACCACGTCTGCACCCGTGCCTTGTTCAACCTGTGTTGAAGAAAACAAATCCCAAACAGTTGGCATCTAATCTACAAATATTCTAGTAATCATTCACATAATTCATAAACTGTAATGTTATTTGAACTCCGAGTAACTCTAGCACTGAAGAACTAGATAAATCATAAATTGTGATGGTATTTCAGGAGGGAGTACACCTGCTGTGAACTAGATAGATCGTAAACCAAATATTCTGGATTGACGCCAACATTATCAACAGTATAGTACATAGGCTTCATCATCAACACCACCACCACCACCACCACCACCACCACCATCATCCTCATCATCATCATCATCATCATCGCCACCATCACTACCATCATCATCATCATCATCATCATCACCGCCACCACCACCACCACGTCGTCGTAGTCATCATCATCACTACTATAACAACCAAAACTGCTGCCCCCCTCCCACCGCCACCACCATCATTATCCTTTGACATCATTGACACTATCTTTAGCCATCATCAACAACTCTGCTGTCACCATTAATATCCTCATTCTCATTATCGCCTTCAAGCTCCGCTTCCACCCATTTCTTCTTCTTCTGCTTCTTCTTTCCATCCTTCCCTCTCCTCTTACCCTCATTTTTTTTAGTGTTATCATCATCACCACCATCATCAACATTGTTACAACCCTTGTCATCATCATCATCATCACCACCACTAATAACAATGCTTTAATATGCCACTTCGTATCAAAAATATTGTCTGTAGGTGCATAATTATATATATGTGTGTGTGTGTGTGTGTGTGTGTGTGTGTGTATATACAAGCACCTCATGGTGCCAGTTTCTGTTTGCTTTGGTTAGTTGTGTCATTGACATGTAAGATGCTTACAGAAAAGGATGCAACAAAGGAAAGAGTCAAAATATATTTACTCCACATCTGGCCCTCACTCCTGAACAACAAACTAAGTATGGCACTCAGTCCTTGTTCCTGCTTCCCCATAAATGCCACTCTCCAAAACTAAAAATTACACACACACACACACACACACACACACACATACACACACACACACACACACACACACACACACACGCACATATATGTACCACCCCTCCTTACACTTCTTCCAGATCATGTATGTATATGTGCAAGTTTGTATGTTTTGCTTTATGTATGTATTCTCATGCATATAGTTGCATATCTAGAAATGCTCATATATATTTAAATGATAAACTTCTGGAAAGCTTTACAGATTTTTACAGTTCCAGTGATGGCTTGGATCTGTAGTTTTCAAATTATCTTTCTGTCTGGTTTTGAGAAGATTAATTTCTTAAGATTGGTATTTAGGCAGTGTGTTACACATCCCAGGGCCCCAATAGTCTGGCTGAACTCATCTAGGTCAACAGTTGTCTTAAATAAGTGCTGGCTCTGACTGTCTGACCCCATACTCCCATGGAAATTGGATGTAAAAAATTTGATGAGGACAATCTTTTATCTTTTACTTGTTTAAGTCATTACACTGAGACCATGCTGGAGCACTGACTTGAAAGATTTTTAGTTGAATGAATTGACCGCAGTCAATTCATTTTTTAAAGCCCAAATTTATTCTGTCGGTAACCTTTGCTGAACCACTAACATATGGGGATTTAAAATCACATCAATGGTGGTAGGACTGAACCTGCGACCCTGTGGTTTGGAGGCAAACTTCTTGCCACTCATCCACATCTGCCTAATGAAAGAGTAATGAGGAAATTATTGAACCAATATATTTTGTGCATTTCTGTTATACATATAAATCTGCAGGCAATCATGTTTACCTGTGGATATATATATGTATATATGTATAACAACAATAAATGGAGCAAAACACATATAAATAAAAGTTCCTTTAATTCCTACACATGTTTCAAAATATATGTGTGCTCTCCTCCAAAGAAGTAAGAGCTGCTGGAATTGCACATATATTCATCTTCAGGGAATCAACATATAAAAGCAAGACAAATGCGAAATGATGAGGTAACTTACGAGCTATAATGTATATATGTATATATATATATTGTTATATAGATGCATGAATGTATGTGCAGACTGCGAGTGAGTGGATGCTGAAGATATTTTCTCTTGTACCACTCATGAATGCAAGTTTATTCTTTAAGCTTGACAGAAACCTATATATTCCTGCACCAGCACCGCCGCCGCCGCCACCGCCACCACTACCTCCGCCACTGAGAGTGACTAAATGGCTGTTGAACGTGCTAGAAATGGCAGGCAGTTTTCTCTGACATCACACTCAGCCACTTTCAAAAGTGATTCTCGCTTTGCTGCACAGTGTTGATCGTGGTTGGAATATCTTTCATCCTAAGTGTGCTTCAGTAAGATTAACTTAGGTTTAAACAATAACAACATCAACAACAAAAACACCAACACTGGCAGCCACTCTCTGCAGTTATTTGATTTGTTAAGAAATAGCAGTCAAACCTGCCTCAACTCACACTACCATCTTAAAAGGGAACGATACATTGGATGATGTAGTGCTGTATATCTGTTAGTTGTTTCAGTCATCGGACTGTGGCCATGCTGGGGCACCACCTCGAAGGGGTTAGCTGAACAGATCAACCACAGCGTTTGTTTTTCTTTCTTTTATAAATCTGATACTTATTCTGTTGGTCTCTTTTGCCACACTGCTGAGTTACAGGGGATGCAAATACACCAAAATCATTTTTCAAGTAGTGAGAGGAACAAACTCAAAGACAAACACACACACACAAACACACACACAAACACACACACAAACACACACACATGCACATACACACAATGGGCTTTCACAGAGTTTCCGTTTACCAAATTCACTCATAATGCATTGGCAATCCTGAGACTATAATAGAAGATACTTCCCCAAGTTTTCTTGCAGTGGGATTGATCCTGAAATCAGATACCTGCAAAGAGAGTGTCTTAACCATACAGCCATATATGTATCTGTATATATATATATATATATATATATATAGATAGATAGACACACACACACACACATATATGTTTTCTGGTTTTTCAACCTTCCACCTTTTATATACATATATTTCCTCCTCATCTTTTCTCCTTCTTTCCCTCATCTCATTTTTAGTTCGTTATGCCACGTGGGAAGTGTCTGATGATTGTGCTAGGACACCAAACATGTTAAAAACATTGTTTAGTATGTCCTCAGCACATGAAACTAATAGTAGCACATAAATACCTATCTTGTGTTTATTAAATAATATTTATCTCTCACCAGATGGAATACTTTTTGTCTTGATTTTACCATCACGGAACAGTACACTATATATATGTGTGTGTGTATGTGTGTGTGTATGTGTGTGTGTATGTGTGTGTATTGACAAGATTGTTGTGGATGGAACCTTTGATTACCAGTTGTCTGTTCAATCAGGGCTTACTCTAGGTTAAACATCAACAGCAACAACATCAACAATCACCATTATATTCATGGTCACTTCTAATTCATAATTAGCTTGTCAATGCTATTCCCCCCCCTCCACCACCACTACCACATACACTACAAGTGCCACTACATTACACCACCAGTTTCACAATCATGACGATAACCACCACCACCACTACCATCACCACCAACACTACAAACACTACCACTACATTACAGCCACCAAAGTCACCACCACCACTACTACCACCAACACTATCACCATCGCTAACACCAGTAATACCATCACAACCACCACCACCACCACTACAACCACTACCATCACCATCACCACCGACAACAACAGCACCAACATCAACAATATCAGCGCTAATACTTCACTTCTCACCATCATTATCACCACCACTATAACCTCCACCACCATCACCACAATTACAATCATCACTGACATTATTATTATCATTATTATTATTGTTGTTGTTGTTGTTGTTGTTATACTCAGGTGAGTGAGTGAAGCAGGTATTCAAGTGTTCAGGTATTCAGGTAGTCTTTAATCAGGGAATGTTGAAGAGAATGGAATACATCAACACAGTTCTTCAAATTTGGTATTCAGCCAGTTTCCAAAATATTTCTCCTCTTCTCTTGATTAGGAACACACACACACACACATACAGACACACACACACACACACACACACAGACACACACACACAGAGGCATAATCTTGCACACACACACACACACACACAAGCAAAGAAAAAATCAAACACACACAGGGGCATAATCACGCACACACACAGGGGCATAATCATACACAGATACACTCAAATAGAAGCACACACACACACACACACACAGCTGGTCATATACACATTTATACACACACATTCTGAAATATACATAAACATGCACACAAACACACACATAGATGCACACACACTCACATCAACAGGTATTTTAATCCAAACACATACAAAGTTTATAAGCATACATACAGGTACATATGCACAGGCACAAACATAATTATATACACATATAGATAAAGTTGTATGCACATACATACACACACATGCACTGAGTCACAAACACATTCCCAGACACACACATTCACACACATCTTCAGCTAAACACAAACATATAGAAAAATCTATGCACAAACACATCTACACTTACACACATGCACTTACACACAGTCACGTTCATTCACTCTGATAAACACAAACACACTCACACTCACATACAACTCACATATACACACACATATACAGTGAGTCACTTTCACACACACACACATACACACAGTTGCACACACACATTCAGATACAAACAGACTCACACATATATGCACAGCTCATATACATACACACATTCAGTCACACACACACACACACACACACACACACACGTATATTCAGATAAACACACATACAAGCATGCACGAAAACACACCCCCTTATAAACACACATATATATATACAAGAGTGGCTGTGTGGTAAGTAGCTTACTTACCAACCACATGGTTCTGGGTTCAGTTCCACTGTGTGGCACCTTGGGCAAGTGTCTTCAACTTTGGGCTGACCAAAGCCTTGTAAGTGGATTTGGTAAACGGAAACTGAAAGAAGCCCATCGTATATATATGTGTGTGTGTGTGTGCGTTTGTGTGTCTGTGTTTGTCCCCCCACCATCGCTTGACAACTGATGTTGATATGTTTACATCTCTGTAACTTAGCGGTTCAGTGAAAGAAACCGATAGGATAAGTACTAGGCTTAGAAAGCATAAGACCTGGGATTGATCTATTCAACTAAAGGCGGTGCTCCAGCATGGCCACGCTCAAATGACTAAAACAAATAAAAGAAACATACACACTGATGCATAAATGTACATACCTACAAACATACATATATATATATATATATATGCACGAATATCTATGGGTACGTACACATATATGCGAGCACACACATACTTCCACACATTCAGGCAAACACAGCAACAACATATGCATGCATGTGTTTGGCGTGTGTACATGTTTCTGTTTATATATGGCTGTGTGGTAAGAAGTTTGCTTCCCAACCACATGGTTCCAGGTTCGGTCCCACTGTGTAGCACCTTGAGCAAGTGCTTTTTACTTTAGCCTTGGACCTGCCAAATCCTTGTGAATGAATTTGGTAGGTGGAAACTGAAAGAAGCCTGTTGTATATGTATATATATATATATATATATATATATATATATATATATATATATGTATGTATATATATGTGTGTGTCTTTTTATCTGTGATTGTCATCCCACCACCACTTGACAGCCAATGTCGGTGTGTTTATGTCCCTGTAACTTAGCGGTTCAGCAAAACATACTGATAGAATAAGTACTAGACTTACAAAGAATAAGTCCTAGAGTCAATTTCTCTGTCTAAAACTCTTTAAGGTGGTGCTCCAGCATGGCCACAGTAAAATGAGCAAAACAAGTGGAAGAATACAAGAAGATATATATATATATATATATATAAGCACCCACTACACTCTCTGAGTGTTTGGCATTAGGAAGGGCATCCAGCTGTAGAAACTCTGCCAAATCAGATTGGAGCCTGGTGTAGCCATGTGGTTCACCAGTCCTCAGTCAAATTGTCCAACCCATGCTAGCATGGAAAGCGGACGTTAAACGATGATGATGATGATATATGAAATGGAACAAAAACGCAAAAGAGGACAATAAAACATTGGGACAGATGGATGATACAAAGGTGAATATGAGAAACAACAATTAGGACAGGCAAAAAAATACGGGTCATTCGTGGCCCTCTTTCCTCATTCAAGCATACCAGAAATCCTTACTGTTTCGGGCAGTTACACTTGATATATACACTAGAAATGGAATTCAAAGACTCCTTAGCCACAAAAGGTTGCATGTTGTCTCCCCTGTCAGTTCAAATAGAACATGCGGCATTTTGTATATACGTATGCAATTACAAGTTTTTTAAATTCAGGTGTGAATGTGTCTTGCTATATGTGTGTTTTTTTTTACATATATACCAAACTAGTTTCAACATTTTTTTGTTTATCAATGGTATAAATGTATGGGATTTTAAAAATTAAAAATTGCGAAGTAGAAAACATGTTTAGAGGCTTAAATGTTCACAAAATTCAATAATATCAAAAATGATCGGTGAACAATATAAAAAATGTAGATCACCAAATTTCTGGTCATACTGAGAGAAAAATAAGAAAAAAAGAGAGTTAAAAGAGGGGGTTTTGTTACAGTTTCTCTCATCTTGCATGTGATTCTTGAACATTTAGTGATTCACATTTTTATATTCTTTGCTGATCATTTTTGATATTATTGAATTTTGTGAAGATTTAATCAATTAAACAAGTTTTCTACTTCGCAATTTTTAATTTTTTAAATCCCATACATTTATACCATCGATGAACAAAAAATTGTTGAAACTAGTTTGGAATGCATGTAAATGAATTTATTTAAAAACAATTAAAAGTTTTACAAATTCAAATGCATTTTCAAAATCAAATTCTCCTATATATATATATATATATATATATATATATATGTACACACACACACACATATACACATGCATGTGTTACTGTTTCCTTGGATGGTAGTTGTATGTTTCATTGTCAGTCAAGCAGTGTCCTTCCTTCCCAGTCATCCCTTAAAACATTTCTGGTCTTGGTGAAATACTTCCCCTTGATTGGGAGCAGGTGAGGGTTGGCAACAGGAAGAGCATCTGGCTATAAACAATTCTGCATTAACAAAATTCTGTTCGACCCGTGTGAGGATGCAAAAATGGACATCAAAACAATGATGATGTCGATGATAATGTTGATGTTGGTAATGATGACAATGATGATGCTGATGGTGATGACAATGATGATGATGATGATTATGATAATAGTGATGATGGTAAAGAGGATGAGGAGGATGATGATGACTGTAGTACTGATGATGGTGATGATGTTGATTGTGATGATGTTGATGATTATGATAATGATGGTGATGATAAATAATTATGATGATGGTTGTGGTAGTGGCTGCTGCTGCCGCCCTCTTAACACCCTGGCTGCTTTGTATTCATCTTTTTTTTTACTACCCTTTATTTTTTCAGTGGTTGCTTTGCAACTGCTCTGTAACCTCCTTATAACCACCCTGTTACTACCCTGTGACTATCCTCTACCACCTCTGTTACCACTCTATAAACAACCAGTCATCAACACTGCCAATTCATTCCCACAATGTTTCCACCTTTTTACCACCCTGTTATTAGAATGTTAGCCACCATTTTACTACCCTGTATTGCTCCTGTAGCCACCTTGTACCCCACTCTGATACCACTCTACAATAATAATATCACCACTTTACACACACCTTGTGGCATCAATACTGCTACCCTGTTCCCACCCCATTTTCATCCTCTTACCACCCTGTTATGACTTTAAACCATTGTGGGGCCTTGGTTCAAGAATTCCAGGGTTTCAAGGAGAGGGGGGGGGCACCTCTAAGCCATTATTGTTCCCAGGTCTAATCTAACCCCCAGGATAGTTGCACCTGCCAAGGTCCCAGCCATGGGTTAAGCAGCAAGTCAGTGGGGCAGATGGATCTTGTTAGCATGGGGATAAGGAGGGGTGGGTGGAGGCGCAATGGCCCAATGGTTAGGGCAGTGGACTCTCGGTCATGATTCCCAGACCGGGCGTTGTGAGTGTTTATTGAGCGAAAACACCTAAAGCTCCACGAGGCTCCGGCAGGGGATGGTGGCGAACCCTGCTGTACTCTTTCACCACAACTTTCTCTCACTCTTACTTCCTGTTTCTGTTGTAACTGTAATTCAAAAGGGCCAGCCTTGTCACACTGTGTCACACTGAATAACCCCGAGAACTACGTGAAGGGTAGACGTGTCTGTGGAGTGCTCAGCCACTTGCACGTTAATTTCACGAGCAGGCTGTTCACTTGATCGGATCAACTGGAACCCTCATCGTCGTAAGCGACGGAGTGCCAACAACAACAAGG
>NC_068992.1:62249374-62258603 GCF_001194135.2 Octopus bimaculoides
TCGGTCATGATTCCCAGACCGGGCGTTGTGAGTGTTTATTGAGCGAAAACACCTAAAGCTCCACGAGGCTCCGGCAGGGGATGGTGGCGAACCCTGCTGTACTCTTTCACCACAACTTTCTCTCACTCTTACTTCCTGTTTCTGTTGTAACTGTAATTCAAAAGGGCCAGCCTTGTCACACTGTGTCACACTGAATAACCCCGAGAACTACGTGAAGGGTAGACGTGTCTGTGGAGTGCTCAGCCACTTGCACGTTAATTTCACGAGCAGGCTGTTCACTTGATCGGATCAACTGGAACCCTCATCGTCGTAAGCGACGGAGTGCCAACAACAACAAGGAGGGGTGGGAGTCAATCTGTCCATGAGAAAGAAAACCTCGATTCCGAACCTCCACTACTTCGTGGCTATACCCAGACATGGAATAGATTTCAAGAGTAAACCTTGAAGTATGTGCTTGTGTGTGTGTGTGTGTGTGTGTGTGTTCTCATATCATGAAATCATGTGATTGTTGTGAATGAAGGCCAAATCGATTGGCAAAATTGACTGTAATGGATCTATAATACTGTGTACTTTGATTAATATACCGACTTAATGAACAAATATATGAATGTCTTTTTTATTATGATTTATGAATTTTTAGTCAACTATCACTCTCTCTCTCTTTCTCTCTCTCTCTCTCTCTCTCTCTCTCTCTCTCTCTCTCTCTCTCTATATATATATATATATATATATATATATATATATATATATATACACTTATATGTATGTATGTGCGTGTTTGTGTATATATACTGTATATACACACCCCAACAGACACACACACAGACACTCACACATATGTAAAACAAACAGGAAGCTGGAAAAATGTTTTGGTATTATTTATTCACCATTACACATGTATCTTTGGCTAATAGGAATCACAAAATTGTACATGTTGAATAAACATGAAAGATATTTCCTATTACAAATTCCTCAGAGAGAGAATCAAATAATACATATCTACACACAAATGCACACACACAACACACACACATGTATATATATATATATATAATATATACATACATATATATATACATACGTACATACATGTATATACACAGACACACACACACACATATATATATATATATACACACACAATCACACGTGCGTAATTGTGGCAAGGTATGGACGGTTTTCGGAGGACTGGAGAGATTATGTGTGGGTGGAGAATTATACGAGGTATAGTACTATACAGAATACCGAAAGGATCTTCACCTCTTACATCATACCTTTCTTCCTACTTCAACGCCGATGTGGTATAATTTCCTGGGAGAGAAATAATTTTGCGGCTGAGGATAGCTTTGTATTGTAAATTATACACATATAAAGCTTGAAACACGTGTACCGCGGAATCCTTTGTAGTTTTGTTGTTATTTTTGGGATTTACAATTTATTCTTTCACCGCAACCACTAGCTGGCATACACAGGTGCTTACAATTACCTCTAAATTTTAATTTACCTATATATATGTATATATATATATAAAAATATATATATACACAAATATGTATGTATGTATCCCCTAAGCTTTTACTATGTCTCTCATTTGTTTTGTTTGTTTATTAATCTTCAGGTTCCATTAACCCCTGCGCCAGTTTCAACTGCAGCTTTCCTTTCTGCAGTCTTTACTTCATCCCCTGTCAACTGCATCCCATGCAGCAGACACCTCTTGGTAAGCCTGGATTGCACTGTAGCAGTGTGTGCACAGCAAGTTCACTTGATTAGTTGCTAAAGGCAACATGCAACAAACACCATGTATATACATTAATGTGTGCTTTCACCACATGTAGCATGTGCATCACATGTATATGCATTTGCACACATTCTATGCCAGGCACATGCAAGCTTTTTTACTAGCAGCAAGTTATGTTCTGCTTATCCTATATCTGAGCATATTGTCAATAGAATATTTTATCAACCCAAGGCGGCGAGCTGCCAGAATCATTAGCATGCCGGGCGAAATGTTTAGCGGTATTCTGTCTGCTGTTACATTCTGAGTTCAAATTCCTCTGAGGTCAACTTTGCCTTTCATCCTTTCAGGGTCGATAAATTAAGTACCAGTTACACACTGGGGTCAATATAATTGACTTAACCCCTTTGTCTGTCCTTGTTTGTCCCCTCTATGTTTAGCCCCTTGTGGGCAGTAAAGAAATAAGAAACATTAAGCATGCAGGGCGAAATGCTTAGCAGTATTTTGGGGTCGATAAATTAAGTACCAGTGCATACTGGGGTCAATCTAATAGACTGGCTCCACTACCCCAAAATTTCAGGCCTTGTGCCTAGATTAGAAAGGAATATTTTATCAACCATTTTGTTTCTATATTTCTGCTGAAATATTCTGCCTTTCTTCTTTCTTTTTAACTTATTTCAGTCATTAGACTCTGTGGCCATGCTGGGGCACCTCCTTGAAGAATTTTTAGTCGAATGTATTGACCCCCACCAGTACTTATGTTTTAAAAGCCTGGTACTTATTCTATCGGTCTCTTTTGCTATACTGTTAAGTTATGGGAACGTAAACACACCAGCACTCATTGTCTAGTGGTCGTGGAGGGGAGACAAATGCAGATACAGACACACACACATACATATGTGATGTGCTTCTTTCAGTTTCCGTCTATTGAATCCTCCCACAAGACTTCCGAGGCTATAGTAGAAGACACCTGCCCAAGATGTCATGCAGTGGGACTGAACCCAGAGCCATTTGGTTGGGAAGCAATCTTCTTACTACGTAGCTCTGACAGCACCTTTCATTTCAATAGGTTTTTAAAACATTGAAGAATTTGGTAAAATGACTTGGCCCTTAATAGACTAGGCTCTCTTCTTTTGTTTGACAATATTTTGTCTCACAAGTTACTTGGCAATTCTTTTCACTTGTGTTGTGTAAAAAGCACCCAGTTCATTCTGTTAAGTGGTTGGCTTTAAGAAGGACATCTAACCATAGAAAATATACCAAAACAGACTCTGGATCTTGATGCAGTTCTCTGGCTGCACCAAGATCCTGTCAAATTGTCCCATCCATGGCACCATAGAAGATAGTTGTTAATCCTCTTGCATTCAAATTATTCAGTCAAATTTAATGCTTACTTATTCCTGTTCTTTTGTATATTTCATGCATTATCTTGTAGGCTTGAGATTTCAATGATGTGGTTGATTAATTTTAGGATGACATTGTGGGTGAGGCATGAGAGGCATGATCTGGCCAGTCAGAACATAAAACAGGATATTTGGGCTGGATAAGGCTGGTTTAGATGCTAAAGGGTTAAATGATGATGATGTTGATGTTGAGGATGATTCCACCAGATTTTAGTTCATCTTTTATCTTTTACTTCTTTCAGTTATTAGACGGTGGCCATGCTGGGGCATGGGGCCTTGAAGAATTTCTAGTTGGATGAATTGACCCTACTACTTTTTTTTTTAAGTCTGGTTCTTATTCTATTGGTCTCTTACTGAACCACTAAGTTATGGGGACATAAACACACCAACACCAGTTGTCAATTGGTGGTGAGAAGACAAACACAGACACAAAGGCACACACACACACATTGAAATATACTTATAAATATATACAATGGGCTTCTTTCAGTTTCCATCTACCAAACTCACTCACAAGGCTTTGGTCCACCCGAGGTTATAGTAGAAGACACTTGCACAAGGTGCCATGGGATCGAACCCTGAACCATGAGATTGGGAAGCAAGCTTCTTACCACACAACCACACCTGCACCTGTTTTCTGTCATAGTTTTTCTGTAGGGAAAGATTTTTAAAATGATCTCTGCATTTGAGCCAGGTTAACTCAACTCTCTCCAAATGCTAAATTGATGTTTTCTCTTCATTTTTTTTTTTTTTTGGTTTGTTTTGTAGTATTACTTGCATTTGAATCTACATATAAAATTTCTATTAAAAAAAAGAATGTCCTAATTTGAACCTGTATATAAAAAAGAAAAAAACGAAGTTATGTTTGTTCAGTTGTTACCCTATTATCAAATGACATGAAATCAATGGCTGCAAGACACAACCACCACCTGGAAAAGTGAAACCAATAAACATATAAAAAAAAACTAAAAAAAACAAAGTAATACAAAATAGAAATAACCAATCAGTTTCTTTACCTAACATGTATAACCATAGCTTAAAAATATTTCATATGAAAAAAATAATATTTACTGTGGTAAATAGCCTAATATATGAGGTAAATACATGAGTCTGTTTGTGTGTGTATAGATGTATGCACGTTTGTGTGTGTGTGCGTGTTCTTGTGTTTTTAAACACCGAAAGGATATCTTTGGTTTGACAGTTTTAATGCTGTTAACCATATTTCGGTAGAAATACATTGTCTTTATTTCAATTAATTTTTCAAATATTGAAGACAGTATAATAATTTTGTCATTATTAAACTGTAGTTTTGAACATAAATTAATATGAAATTTTGATGGAATCATTTTTAACCCTTTCGGTAGCATATTTCTAATGAAATACATTGTGTTTGGTCTGTTTCAATAAATTTTAAAAATAAAGAAGAATTTATTGAAAAAGCTTTGTCATCATTAATCTTGTGTTTGAAATATAAATTGACATGAAATTTTGATGGAAGATCACGTTAAAACAGGAAGTTTATATAACAGAACTTGTGGAAGTCTCAGGTGAATTACAGAACAAATAGACTGATAACCAGACATTATCTAACCATTTTCTTTCCATATTTCTGAAGAATTTAGTAAAAATTTAGTAAAATAACTCTATCATTGTTAAGGTGATATTTGGAATGTAAATCAACATGAAATTCTGATGGAAAATTTTTAATTAAGAGGATCTTAAAACAGGGCATTTGCATCTCAAAACCAGAAGCAATCTTAGTTTGCTATTGAAAAAATTCTGAAGTTTTTCATATAGATCCCTTTAAACAAGAAATTTGATTGTAGAACCACAGGTGGTCACAAGTGGGTTGGTATCAAAAGAGTTGAATAACAACATTCTTTGGTTTTGTCAGGTGTGTTATGTAAGGATGTGGCTTTGATAAATGATGTTTACTTTGCAACTTTCTGTAAAGTGGCCAGTATTAGGAAAGACATCCAGCGATAGAAAACCATGCCAAAGCAGATGCTGGAGTACCATGTGGTCGGATGCTGTGGAACTGTCCAACCTGTGCTTGTAGAACATGTGTTAATAATAATGATGATATTGATATCAATGATGATGATGAAAATGATGATGACAACAACGATGATGATTATGATGGTGATGGTGACAATGTCAATGACAACAATGATGATGATGATGTAAGAACCTCAAAACAAGTGATTTGTGGTATTAGTTGTGGATGGTTGCATTCTGAGATCAAACCTCAACATAGCTTTTCTGGGTGATAGACTTTGCCCATCAGTCATATCAGCACCACTACTTGGAACCTTGGGTTGCTCTTGCAGTCTCTCCACTCAGTTGAAGCATTCAGGTAATGTTTCCAGTTTGAAGATCCCTTCTCCCTTCCAACTTTGTAGACCTCATAAATAAGTCCTGGGCCCTCTATTGACTAAAAGATGAAGAAAAATAAAATTGAATTAAAAAAAAAACGAATTTATACTGTAATTTTCAGAATACAAACCAATGTAGTATATAGTGTAAACACCACCATCATCATCATCATCATCGTTTAACATCTGCTTTCAATGCTGGCATGGGTTAGAGGAGCTGTCCAGACTCCAATTATCTATTGTGACATGGTTTCTATGGCTGGATGCCCTTCTGAATGCCAATCCCTTAACAAAGTGTGCTGAGACTCTTTTACATACCACTGGTACAGGTACATTTATGCAGCACTGGTACCTGAAAGGACAAGCCAGTATGTGTTGAAAGATAAGCCTGTATGTAAACATGTCATGTGAATATTTAAACAGTGTCCCTATGTTTCTAAATCCTGTTGTATTCCACATGAAATTTTTGGTCCTCCAAAGTCATCTTGGTGTATATATAAACCCAACCTAGTTTTGGTTGTAGATTCCAACTTGTCTGCTGGAAAATACAGTAGGCATGCAATCAATGCTGTACACCTATGTATAACTAACTGGCACTCCATCGCTTACGATGATAAGGGTTCCAGTTGATCTGATCAATGAAACAGCCTGCTTGTTAAATTAATGTGCAAGTGGCGGAGCACTCTATAGACATGTGTACCTTCAGGGTAGCACTCGGAGAGATTCAGCATGACAGAGTATGACATGGCTGGCCCTTTGACATACAGGTACTGCTCATTTTTGCCAGCTGAGTGGACTGGAGCAACATGAAATAAAGTGTCTTGCTCAAGGACACAACGCATCGCCAAGAATTGAACCCATGACCTTATGACCGTGAACTGAATACCCTAACCACTAAACCCTGTGCCTTCACACATCTGTGTATATATCTCCATCAACCAAACTATTTGTGATATCCATGGTGTGAGCTGAAATGCATATTGGATTTTTCCAGGATACAAGTTCATGTGGTATGTAGCGTAAACATGTAATGTAAACATCCAAACATTGTCTCTATCTTTCCAAATCCTGCTGCATTTCGCATGGAATTTTTCACCCTCCAAAGTCGTCTTAGTGTGTAAGCTGACCAATCTATTTTTTTGGCTGTAAATTATGGTCTGAAAATTTCGACTTGTGCCTGAAAACACAGTAGATCACTTCATAACGAGGAAGTCTCTTTTATTTCATGGTTGTATGAGTGATCTCAGACAGGTCGGTATCTTTTATATCCTGGTGTTGGAAGCAGGGGGAAAGAAAGTATTCACGTGGTGCAATACATTTACTTTTACACGAAATTCAGCCCTCTCTATCAATGGCTCACAGTCAATTGCTCACAAGCAAATGCCCATTATCAATTACTGCTGTCAACTCGACAGTTCTTTACTTTATTGAAATGCATCAGTCCACTTTTAGTCACATGGGGGTGGTCAAAATCCTTCAACTAGAATATCTAAAGAGTTAAAGAATATCCTTTAGAAGCAAACCCTTTTACATTCTTTGTTCATATGTTGCAATTTCTATTCATTTCTAGGTCCCAAGAGTTCTAATATTAAAGTGTCTCCCAAATTAACTAATGGCATTCCATGTAGGATGTTTGGTTTTCCACAGTTATCTTGGGGTATAAGTTGACCTAAACCGTTTTAGCTGTAAATTTTGGTCGGCAAAATATGGTAACATCAAAGAATGAAAGTCAAAGTTGACCTTGGCAACATTTGAACTCACAGCTAAGAGAACTGGAGCATATTCCACACACAAGATGTCTTGTCTGATGCTCTAGCAAACTCTGCCAATTTGCAGCCTTACTTGTATGTTTCTAGGAATTCACTTTACCATTTCTTGCATGTTAATATGATGGGAATGGATTTTGTAAAATTTAATGGGAAACTTAAATCGAAAGTTTAGTAGAAGAAAGCAACAAGGAATAACATGAATCCCAACCAATTTTAATGTAAATTGATTTTTAAATACATTTCCGTTAATGTGTTCTGCTGTTGACATGTTAATATAGCTGTCATCATCATCATCATTGTCATCATCATCATTTTCACATCTGCTTTCATGTGCTTGCATGGGTTGGACAGAACTCATTCAGGCAAATTTGATTTTCTAATGGCCGGATGCCCTGCCTCCCACCAACCCTCACCTGCTCTCCGAAAAAAGGTAATATTTCCCCATGGCTGGACATGCTTACATAGAAGATGGAAGATGATTGGCAGCAACATTTGCTTACAACAGCCATGTTATGTAAAGATAAAGACACCCCACCCAACACATATATGCATTTAAACATACATAAATTCACACACACTCGTATATATTTATACACACACACACACACACACACACACACACACACACACACACACACACACACATATATACATACATATACATATGCCCATACACACACAGATACATATGTGTGTGTGTAAGAACTGACTGTAGTCAAGGCTGCTTATATATATATATATATATATATATATATATATATATATATATTGAGTTGAGGAATAATTCATGAGTGTTTTTTTCAAATTTATTTTAAGCAAAAAAACCACAACAGATTACTCATTAGCAAACTCTGCATTATTGCTTATGACTTCTTCCCACCGTTCAATAAGTTTTTTGATGCCTCAGTGATAGAAATCTCCTGGTCTTGACTCGAAGAATTCGTCCAACCAAGCTCTCAATTCCACGTCATTATTGAACAATACACCACTCAAAGCATTCAAAAGTGGTCGAAAGAAATGAAAATCTGACAGCACCAAGTCTGGAGAGTATGTAGGATGAGGCAGCACTTCCCATTCGAGTTCTTGAATCATGACTTTGGTCATATTTGAGATGTGAGGATGGGCCATAACGTGTTGCACCCAAGTGCCGAGTTTCTGAATCTTGCCCATTGAGTGAAGGTGGTTCACCACAGTATCTTTTATCACAATGGCTAACAATGGCTTGAACTCAGAACATAGTGATGAGACTTAATTCTGTTTGTTATGAGCTCAGGAACTCACAAGGTCAGCGTTGAACTTGGTTTCTATAGAGTATAAATGGCTGAATTTACAACACTCTCCCTCCACTGGGACTTGATCCTGTCACAAGGTTAACTTCTCAGCTATTGCTGGAGCTCGTTTTCAGCAGAGTAGACTAGAAAAATGAGATAAGTTCCTTGCTTAAGGACACAATGTACTGCCTGCTGCAGGAATTGAAACTGTGATCTTACAAATGTTCATGCAACATTCTAACCACTGGGCCACGCACCTGATAATGAAAAATAATCCTATTATAGGCAAAAAAGCCTGAAATATTAAAGAAAGTGGGATAGTTGATCTCATTGACCTCAATACTTGGATGGTACTTATTTTATTGACCTTGTAGTGGGAATATATAGCCAGTACAAGGTGTTGATGTGGCTGTGTGTATGTTATTACAATAGTTCATAAAAAGATGAAGAATAAATTCAAGACTTATATACTCTTTTACTTGTTTCAGTCATTTGACTGGGGTCATGCTGGAGCACCGCTTTTAGTTGAGCAAATCAACCCCAGGACTTATTCTTTGGATGCCTAGTACTTATTCTATTGGTCTCTTTTGCTGAACCGCTAAGTTACAGGGATGTAAACACACCAGCATCAATTGTCAAGCGATGTTCGGAGGACAGACACACACACACACACACA
>NC_068992.1:62258613-62268086 GCF_001194135.2 Octopus bimaculoides
GCTTTGGTCGGCCCGAGGCTATAGTAGAAGACACTTGCCCAAGGTGTCACGCAGTGGGAATGAACCCGGAACCATGTGGTTGGTAAGCAAGCTACTTATCACACACCCACTCCTGTGCCTATATATATTTACTACATAAAAATATATTTTATTTACTGGTCAATGG
Organism: Octopus bimaculoides; assembly: GCF_001194135.2. NCBI lineage: Eukaryota > Metazoa > Mollusca > Cephalopoda > Octopoda > Octopodidae > Octopus > Octopus bimaculoides. The sequence continues at coordinate 62,258,780 of NC_068992.1, forward strand.
TGATACATAGAATCAAAATGTAGAATCTAGTTGAATGAAGTAATCTATGCAAGAAAGTACAGAGACAGGAAATGTAGAAATAAGAGCTAAGTGGTGGTTTCCAGTCATGTGGCAGAGAGAAATAGATGGGCATAGTGAATGGCTCTAAGTCTAATCAAATAAGAAGTGAAGAGCAGGGTTAGCAGGCTGTTTTTATTAATGGAACGCTAGACATTCTAGAAACTTCCTAAGCTTCTTGAATAATTAAGAATCATGTCTCATGACACAGATGCTTCGAGAAACTTAGAAAAGGGAGGTTACTTTATAAATATTTCTTACAAAGGAGATCACTCAACTATTTAGCTATGTAGACCGCTGCAACCTTAAGAGGATGAAAAAGGTGAAGTCAACCTTAGCAGAATTTGAACTCAGAATGTAAAGATAGATGAAATGCCACTAAGCATCTTGCCTGGCATGCTAACGATTCTGGCAGCTTGCCACCCTAATGATAAGAAATTATATAAATCCTGACTTTCTTTTTATTGCTGGTATGAATAAAGTTTCTAAAATTGAGAAATTCAAAAGATAATTTTGGCCTAATTGTAGAACCTCTGTCATGTAAATGGAAGATGTCAGTTCAAGTCTCATGAGCAGTCTTTGACTTTTTCTATCCTAAAGAATTTTTAGACCTAATATTTACTTGCTATTATTTATAGCTCTGTGCTCCAAGATTCACCATTCCAAAACAGAATTCATCAACATCATCATCATCATCATCATTATTATTTAACGCCTGTTTTTCATGCTGGCATGGGTTAGATGGTTTAACTGGGGCTGATAAGCCAGAGAGCTGCACCAAACTCCAGTCTGTTTTGACTTGGTTTCTATGGCTGGATGCCCTTCCTAATGCTAACCCTTCCAAAGAGTGTACTGGGTGCCTTTTACATATCACTGGCACAGCATGGGTGCCATTCATGTTTCATGGCATAGATGCCATTCAGGCATCACTGACACAGGACTTGAAAAAAAAAGTACATTTAAATATTTTTCATTCAAAATACATTTCCTTTAATGTGCTCCATGTGTTTTAATTTCTGTTAGTTTGGCTTGCTGAAGCTAACGATGATTTGAACTCAGAGTACGATGACAAAAACTAGCAATTACAAAATTGACACAGCAGAAAGTAATTAACAAGCACTGGATGGATGGGTGGTGGTGGTGGAAGGTGGGATGGTTTGAAATAATCGTTAAAAAATAACGGTTTGGGTAATAAACATTGACAAGATTTTATTACAGAAAATTTTGTTGGCAAAAGACAGGACATTTAATTTTTATATTCGAATGGAAACAAAAATTTATGCTTCTTTTGTGAAAATCCTTTTATTCTTTTACTGATTCCTGTCATTGAACTGCGACCATACTGGAGCATCACTTTCAAGGGTTTCCTTTTCTTGGTTGATAATGGTTGAGAACAGTAATACGTGTGGTGCTTATGGTTGTGTGGTTAAGAAGTTTGTTTCCTAATCACATGGTTTGGGTTCAGTCCCAACTGTGTGACACCTTGAGCAAGTGTTCTTTTAGTATAGCCTTGGACTGACCAAAGTGTTGTGAGTGGACTTAGGAGGTGGAAGCTTGAAGAAAATTATCTCTCTCTCTCTCTCTCTCTCACACACACACACACACACACACACACACACACACACACACACACACAGAGAAGGTGACAGTGGACCAAGATGATTGGCAAATTGCTGTGTTCGAGGAGATCCCTCTATCACAGCAGAAATGATATCCTGAAACCTCTTTGTTTATGTTTCTATGTGTGGGGCTCTGTTCCCATCTTCTCTCTCTCTCTCCCTCTCTCTACCCTGTCCAGCATTTCCTCCACATCTCATCCTCTGTCTGATGTTCCAATTGGCTGCTGTAATCATCTGAGAGCAGAGTAACCACATATTACACCCCCTCCCCTCTAGTTTCCCTCCACCTCTAGTTTCCCTCCACCTCTGGAACCAATTCCATTTCTCCTTGTCATCCCCTGCCCACACTATTTCTACCAATCACCTCCTTTCTGCTCCTTCAACCATTGCTCTCTCATCTGCTCCACTCCACTCCCAACACCTCTCTTATCTGCTATCAATGACCTCTCATACTTACCATCACATCCCACTTAACGAGACCCCTTAGCCACTCCGATATCTCCAGCCATCATTCCCTACGTTCTTCTCTAACCCCATCTTTAACCCTTTAGCATTCAGGTTTCTCTGTGAACTGTATTGCTTATTTATTCACACTGCTTTGAATTAATCACATGAATTATCTTGTTGCTTTATGATATCAATGACGTGGTTGCTTACATTTAGAATGACATTGTAGGGCAAGTGTGAGAAGCTTGATCTAGCCAGTTTGAACATAAAGCAAATATAATATTTTGGCTGAAAATGACCAATTTAAATGTTAAAGGGTTAATCATTTCCTTTCAAAATATTATGAAACTTCTCCTTCTACCCCTGCAATCCACTGTCTGCATCCTCTCTTACCTTCTATCTTGAGATGCTCCAGCATCCTGCCACCACTTCCCCCTTCTTTCCAGCTGCTCCTACCTACCCTTATATAATTTTGGGTAGCTCTGAATTTCTGGAGCAAAACACTTGGGCTTGTTCCTCCATCACACACAAACTTCACAACAAACATATAGCACAGAACCATTGCTCCTTCTCTCCCTCTCCCTCTCCCCTTCTCTCCCTCTCCCTCTCCCCTTATCTCCCTATCCCCTTCTCTCCCTCTCCCCTTCTCTCCCTCTCAACTACTACAACTCCCCCCACTTCCACATAGTCCTGGTAGCTTTTCTTTTTTTCCTTCTCTCCTTTTTTTCCTTCCCTCCTTTTTTTCCTTCCCTCCTTTTTTTCCTCCTCTTTGTTCCTTTCTGTTCCTGCATTATTAATAACTTGGCTGCCTCACTGGTGCCTGTGTCACAAAAAAGAAGCACTCAGTACACGTTGTAAAGTGGTTGGCATTAGGAAAGGCATCCAGCTGTAGAAGAAACCTTGCCGAAGACAACACTAGAGCTCAATGGAGCCTTATGTCCCACCAGACTCTGCCGGATCATCCTAACCCATGCTAGCATCGAAAACAGGCATTAAATGATGGTGTTGACGATGATGATGATAATGGTAGTAACACACATTGCCACTTAGTGTAGGCAGAGTGATGTTATAGAGAATGATAATAATGGATTTTGTAAAATTAGATAAATTAGATGTGATGCATTGTGAATATTTCAGTAGAACAAATTAATGCAATATTAATAGAAAACTGACTGTTTTCTGTTTTTTTTTTTTTATTCACTCTTCTTTAAATGTATTCCTGCAAAAATTATTTTAATGTATTCTACTCTTAAAGACTCAGTTTGGTGAGATCTTGTGAAAACTAGAAGCGAAAATTTTACACTTAGTCTCAGAGCTTAAAGGATTAATATATTGTTGCTCCATGCTGATATTACAAACAAGGAGGCTTTTCCATATCTGTTTTATTATTGTTGTATCAACTGCTTTTAATAGAAAGATGAAGAGATAGGTGCAGCCATGGCTGTATGGTACAAAGCTTGCTTCCCAACCACATGGTTCTGGGTTCAGTCCCATTGTATTACACTTTGGGCAAGGTAAAGCAAAGGGTAAAAACCCGCTTCAGTTATGAATGACCATGGGATTTGCACTTAGAAAGTTCTCCTCCAAGGCAAGGTTGTTTATGGAAGACCAGCAGTTACCCATGCTGTGTGTTGTATTCTTGAGCAAGACACTTTATTTCACATTGCTCCAGTTCACTCAGCTGTAGAAATGAGTTACAACAACACTGATGCCAAGCTGTATCGGCCTCTTTGCCTTTCCCTTGGATAACATCAGTGGCATGGAGAGGGGAGACTGGTATGCCTGGGAAACTGCTGGTCTTCCATAAAACAACCTTGCTTGGACTTGTGTCATGTAGGGGAATATTCTAGGTGCAATCTCATGATCATTCATGACTGAAGGGGGTCTTTACCCTAACCCTTTTATATCATCATCATCATCGTTTAACGTCCGCTTTCCATGCTAGCATGGGTTGGACGATTTGACTAATTATTTGAAGGATCGAAATGAATAGAGGTATTTTAGTAATAAGGACACCAAGTTAGGGTTGAGAATAGCATATCTGTGTATCAACTGTATATATGGATACCCACGCATATATTAATGTATATACGGGCTTGCCCTACCAATTGCATGCACATGAACAGATCAACACACCCATTGATATAATATATATATATATGTATATATTCACACACACATATATATATACACATATATATATATTTAAATATATATATGTATATATGTGAGTTCCTGGTTTTGGGTAAGAGAAAATACAGGAGGATCAGTCAATTAGGATTTTATTCAACATATTCTCCTCTCAGATCCACTCACTTATTGCAGCAGTCCCTTGGTTTTTCTAAGCCCTGTAAAAGAAATTGGAAGTTTGAGCCTCAAACCCAAGGTACTGCGTTCTGAGATTGAACTGCCAAACCACATATCTGGGAAGCAAACTTCTGAACCACACAGCAATGCTTGCAATTAGTGTCTCTGATATAAAATTACCAAAGAGATATTACATTTCTATTCTGATCAGCTTCAAGAAACCAAGGTTAAGTAGCAACATTTGACACTCTCTCTGGGTCTTTGCAGTTATTCACATGTTTTTCATCATCTTCATCATCATGATCATGATCATCATCTTCATTTATCGTCTGTTTTCCATGCTGGTATGGGTTGGATGGTTTGACAGGAACTGCCAACCAGAGAGCTACTCCAGGCACCAGTTGTCTGTTTTGACATGGTTTCTGCAGCAAGATGTCCTTCCTAGTGTCAATTACTTTACAGAATGTACTGAGTGTGTTTTATGCGGCACCAGCATGGTTTCTTAATAGTGGCACCAGCATGGGCGCTTAATGTGGCACCAGCATGGGTACTTAATATGTGGCACCAGCACGGGTGCTTAATATGTGGCACCAGCATTATTGCTTAATATGTGGCACAAGCATGGTTGCTTAATATGTGGCACCAGCATGGGTACTTTTCACATGGCACTGGCACAGGTGCATTTTATGTGGCACACATTCTGCACTGTTATATGTGAATTACATGTATGTACACTCAGTGCTATGAAGTATATTGTGATTATGTAGGCACTCTGTCCCTGACTATGTTTTGCTTATATAAAACTACCTGTGTGGTGCCACATAAAACTGACTATGTAGTGCCTCATAAAAGCACATGTGCAGTGCCACAGAAAAGCGCCAGTATTGTGCCATATAAAAGAGTCTGTGTGGTGCCACACAAAAACACCCAGTACATTCTGTAAAGTGGTTGGCGTTGGGGAGGGTATCCAGCTGTAGAGACCATGCTAAGTCAGACTGGAGTCTGGTGCAGCTCTCCAGCTTGCCCACTCTGGTCAAAGCATCCAACCCATGCCAACATGAACAACAGACATTAAATGATGATGATGATGATACTTCCACATGTGCATCAGCATGTATTCGCATGTATCTATAATAAGGAATGCTTGCATCGATGGACAGGTACAATTACATATGTACACACACACATATACACATAAATCATGTACATGTACTTATATACACAAAGACTTGTAGGCACACACATACATCCACACATACTTACACATACACACACACACATACACATACACACATATTCACATACAAACACTTTCATACACACGAGTATATATATATATATACACACACTCATATGGACATATTCACATACGCACAGACATAATATAACTGCTTACACTCACATACACTCATACACACATGCACAAACACACATGCAAACACACACAAATGCACGCACACACATACTTAAACACATAAAACATTCAGATAGATACATACATACACACAAGCACAGACACACACATGCATATACAAGCACACACACATAAACACACACATGCACTCTCACTCACATGTACATACACACACACGTGGTCTTGTACACAGACATACATCCAAGCACTCACACGCATACTCAAACATTATCTAGATACACACACACACATTCAAGCACTGACATGTACATGCACACATACTCACAACCTCACCCAATACACTCACGCAAACACATACATACGCATATTCCCTCACCTACCCACCACAATGTATACAGGTAAATAGAAAGAGAGGTAGAGAGAGAGAGTGGGAGAGAGAGAGAGAGAGAGAGAGAGGCTGTGCTGGTGTTCGGTATGTGCAACATGAATGAAATAACTGAAAATCTTCCTAGATGTAGGTTGGTTCTACCAAATTACTTGTTTCTTGGAATCTCAAAGAGTTTGCAAACTAAACTAAACTGAAGACAGACAGAAGAAATAAAAGAAAGAAAAAAATGAAAAAAGCGCAGAAAGAAAGAATTTACTCCCTACCACAATTCCACAAAGAATAAGTCTGTTGTAATGTTGAGATTTTTCTTTTAGCATTCTCTGAAGAATGTTTTAAAAGTCTACAGAAATTTCCTGAAGATTTTCATAACATAGATATAACCTAGGTGTATTAGATGTGGCAGCCAGAGCAGCAGAAACAGCAACTGTAGTAGTAGTAGTAGTAATAGTAGTGGTGGTGGTGGTGGTGGTGGTGGTGGTGTTGATAGTAGTAGTCGTAATAGTAGTGGTGGTGGTGGTGGTGGTGGTGTTGATAGTAGTAGTCGTAATAGTAGTGGTAGTGGTGTTGGTGGCAGTGGTGATAGTGGTGGTGGTAGTAGTAGTGGTGATAGTGGTGGTGGTGTTCTTACTAGTAGCAGTAGTAGCTGTAGTAGTAGCATTAATAGTAGTAGTAGTGGTGATGGTAGTAGTAGTAGTAGTAGTAATAGTAGTGGTAGTGGTGATAGTGGTAGTATTATTATCATTATTATTAGTAGTGGTGGTGGTGGTGGTGGTGGTGGTGGTAGTGATTTTGCCTTTATTTTCTTGGTGGTCTCTTGTGTCCAAGAAAGACGATTCTGCAACTTGTTGCTGAATAACCAGCACAGATAATGTGTTTATAGCAAACGAATGCTTGTGCTGCATTTGGTCTGGCTCCTCCCATCAAATCAACATTGCTTGAATAGGTGCTGCCCACTGTGCCCCACATCAGATGTCAATTGATCACAGACTAATGTGAGATGAAATATTTTGCCCAAGAACACAATACACTGTATGGTCTGGGAATTGAAACCACAATCTCACACTTGTATGTGCAACAATCTAATCACTAGGTCAGCCTATAATACATGTAACAAACTTGTGATTGAACATATTCCAGATGTGACCATCCTGTCTTTTTTTTGTTTTGGAGCAGTGGTTCTTAACTGGGGTCCATAAGGCCCCTGAGGGTTCAGATAAGATTTTTGGGGTCCACACAGCAAAATAGCAAATAGGGTATTTGCAACAGTATTTTAAGGGCCACTGAAAAAATTTTGATTTCGATGTATGTACTGGTATGTATTACAAGAGACAGTTGGGTTTCTTTCTTGAAGATTTTACTTCGTTCAACCTACGTGAGTCAATGTGTGAAAAACAAAATAGGAATTTTGAAAGAAATTTCTATAAAACCAATCTTAAACATCGAATGACTATAAGGGCCCACCAGAATAAAATAGTAATCAAAGGGGTCCATAGGTAAAAAAGGATTTAGATGTATGTATTGGTATGTATTGCAAGAAACAGCTAGGTTTTTTTCTCTAACATTTTACATAGTTCAAACTACACAAGTTAAAACTTAACCTTTTCGTTACTGTATTTCTGTTGAGATGCTCTGTGTTTCTTTCAGTTACTTTAAATATAACAAAGAATTTAGTAAAATAACTTAGCTATCATTCAGCTAGTGTTAGAAACATAAATTGTGACTAAGGTTTGATGGAAGATTTTAATTCAAGACTTATGAAAACAAGACATTTGTACTACAGAGCCAGAGGTGGTTTCAGCCGGGTTGGTAACAAAAGGGTTAATATGTGGAAAACAAAACAGGAATTTGGAAGAAGTTTTTATAAAGCTAGTTTGTAAATATCGAATGACTATCGAGGTCCACCAGAATAAAATACTAATCAAAGAGGTCCATAGATTTAAATTGGTTGAGAACCCCTGTTTTAGAGTATGTCTGATGGGCCCTTTCTAGTGATATAGCATTGGTTTTAGCTTTCCCATGTGGTAACCGGATTAGCTTTGCCCCCTCTTTAAACATAACCTACCTTTACCTGTAACCAGCTCATCATCGTCATTTAACATCTGTTTTCCATGCTGGTATGGGTTGGACAGTTTGACAGGGGCTTGAGAATCAGAGCACTCTATCAAGTTCCAGTTGTCTGCTTTGGCATGGCTTCTACGGTGGGATGCTCTTGCTAATGCCAACCACTTTACAGAATGTACAGAGTGCTTTTTACGTGGTACCGGCACCTGTGAGATTACCTAGTACTTTGTAAGACAAGCACCCCCCCTCAACTGAGAGCAGTGAATAATATTGCAGGAAGTGGTTTAAAGTCATGTTATATGAGTTAGGGGAAGTTGATAGTCTGTGTTACCTAGTTAACCTAATTAAGAATGAAGGAGGCTGCTCTGAAAACATAATCACTAGGATAGGAAGAGGCTGGAGAAGGTTCAGAGAGCTTTTACCCCTGTTGGTAACAAAGAGCCTATCCCTCAGAGTGATGATGTTGTTGTGATGGTGATAACAACAATGATGATTATGATGACAATGATGATTATTGTGATGATGAGGGTTGTGGTGGTGTTGGTGGTGGTGGTGGGGATTGTGATAGTAGATGTTTTTTTGTTTGTTTGTTTTTTTTTGTTTTTTTTTGTTTTTACTGTATAAAAGCAAATATATTCTGGTCTGGTAACCAACAATAAAAGACGAAAGCAAAATATTGTTCAAAGAAGGTTGTGGTGGTGGTAGTTGTGGCTACGATGGTGGTGGTGGTGGTGATGGTAAAGGGGTGGGGTGGGGTTGAAGGAATATATAATAATTGGTATTGATAATAATGCCAATTATTGAATAGTATATGTGTGTGAATATCTGTGTATGTGTCAGTGTGTGTATATATAATGTATACATATATATATTCATGTACACATACATATCTATCTATCTATCTATCTATCTATCTATCTATACACACACATATATGAATATATATATGTATATTTGTATATATATGTATATATATATATGTGTATATATGCATGTAAATATGTATATATATGTGTATATATGCATGTAAATATGTATATATATGTGTATATA
>NC_068992.1:62268096-62270734 GCF_001194135.2 Octopus bimaculoides
ATTTGTATATATATGTATATATATATATGTGTATATATGCATGTAAATATGTATATATATGTGTATATATGCATGTAAATATGTATATATATGTGTATATATGCATGTAAATATGTATATATATATGTATATATGTTTGTATATATGTATGTATATATGCACGTGTGTGTATATATATATATATACATATGCACACACACATATATCGGTGCAGGTATGGCTGCGTGGTAAGAAACTTGCTTCCCAACCACATGGTTCTGAGATCAGTCCAACTGCATGACTCCTTGGGCAAGTATCTTCTACTATAGCCTTGGGCTGACCAAAGCCTTGTGAGTGCATTTGGTAAACGGAAACTAAAAGAAGACCGTCATATATCATCATCATCATCATCATCATCATTTTTTAACGTGTGTGTGTCTGTTTGTATGTGTGTGTGTGTATGTGCCTGTGGGTGTGTCTTGGTGTCTGTGTTTGTCCCCCCTTCACTGTTTGACAACTGGTGTTGGTGTGTTTGCATCCCCGTAACTTAGCAGTTTGGCAAAAGGGACCAGTAGAATAAGTACTAGGCTCAAAAAGTAAACAGTGAGGTCGATTTGTTCAACTAAAACCCTTCAAGACTGGGCTCCAGTAGGGCCGCAGTCAGATGGCTGAAACAGGTGAAAGAATAAAAGGACATATTATGAATACATATAAACATATATGTAAATATATATATATATATATATGGATGTGTAATGTGTGTGTGTGTGTGTATATATATATATATATGTATGTATATATATATATATATATATATATATATATATATATATATATATATATATATATAGGTGGCTGTGGTAAGAAGTTTGCTTTCCTATGACATAGTTCCAAGTTCAGTCCCACAGCCTGGCACCTTGGGCAAGTGTTTTCCACTATGGTTTTAGGCCAATCAAGGTCCTGTAAGTAAATCTAGTTGGTGAAAAGTGGAAGCAACAACACACAGACACACACACACACACATACACATAATAGCAGTAACATCGGTTCCTATAGAACAGCCATGTTTAAGTGGCAATAAATATTACTTCTCAGTACAGTTATTGCTTTCATGTCTTGTAGAGATTTTTTTAATGAGCTAATTTGCTTGTTGTAAGATCAGTGATTGTGTGTCACTTCGTTATCTATATATTGCGAACAGGAGTGAGCTACTGCTATCTCTAGTAGGCAAGTATCCACCACTGAGGATGACCAGAAATAGGTTGAAACTGTAGTCTGGTGGTCTCATGGCTAGAAGATAATATAGGTTCACTCCTTTGCTTGTAATATTTATTGGACGCTGATTAGATCAAATAACCAGCTGGAGTAGGCTTCTTCCTGGGGTTAAAAATAGCAGTAACATCGGTTCCTATGGAACAGCCATGCTGAAGTGGCAATGAACATTACTTCTTAGTACAGTTACTGCTCTCATCTCTTGCTAAGATTTTCTAACTAGCTAATATACACATCAACTTTTCTCTCTATCTCCACCTGTGGCTGTATGTGTTCCAACATGAGATATTTGCTTCTATAGTATTCTGTTTTGGCAAGAGCATTCTGGAAAACTATATGAAAACCTGTCCTTGCTGCTATGTTATCTCACCATCTCTTAGATTGCCAACCGCTGTTTTTCTTTCCCTTGAGGATGGACGTAGGTGCTGACGGAGGAAGACCAAGATGTCTTACCTCATCATAATTTCTTCACTTGGCAATGCACTGATGCAGCTGCCTTTCCCTCCACTGAACCATCAGTTTTCTTCTGCAGAGTCTGCAGGATCCAGTCGTCACATGCATAGGTAGAGTCTGACATAGCTAGAGTCCTGACAGGTGCTATGACTCCAGGTCAGAGAAGACCTGGTAACAAATGTGGCTAAGAGATAATTCTATGATCCTCAAAACCTCAGACCTCCCAAACCAGGACCCTGCTACTGGATGCAGCTTAAAATCACACCCCAAAAAACAGCAAAATGTATTTCCATTTGTATACTTTCCACCACATAATCTTTATAAACTATATGCTAATTATATTAAATTTATTTTATCTTTTCTAATACATAATTATCTTAAAAGACTAACTAGCTATGAAGTGTAACAAAACAAGATGTATTATGCATGTTTACTTTTTACAGCATAATTCTTATAAACCATAGGATAATTATATTAAATCTATCATATGTCTTCCCATGCATGCTAGATGTTCTTTAAATATATATAATTGTTTAATCATTCTGGTGACTAATTGTAAATAGGTTTAGCCATTTCAGATAACTTTTAGTTTGTATTTGATTCAAATAATGACTACTGTTAAGTTCTCTTCAGAAGAATAGGGGTAATGTGTACATATCTTCTAATTAGGGGTCAACTAGTTATGGAGTATGTCAGAACAATCTCCTTAATTTCTTTTTTTTCAGGTGGGCGGGTAAGGGGAAATAATAAGATTATTACATTTGTTTATGTTCTACAGCATAGCTGTTAGAAACTGTAGGCGAACAATATTATATTCGTCTCATATTTTCCAATAATGTATTTTTGTGCACCAAATATATATATATGTATATATCTATCTATCTATCTATCTATCTATATATATATATATATATATATATATATATATATGGAT
>NC_068992.1:62270744-62275226 GCF_001194135.2 Octopus bimaculoides
ATATGGATCTATATATGCTTTATGAACACACACATACTCTCATACATATATGTAAGTGTGTATATATACATGTATGATGTGTTTATGCATATTTCTATGTGTATGTGTGTATATATATATATATATATATATATATATATATATATACACACATATATTTCTATATGTGTAAGTACATGTGAGTGTCTACATATATCTGTATGTTTATACATGTGTGTGTTGTGTGTGTGCATTTCTGTATGTAAGTACGTGTGAAAATGTGTGTATTTGTGAGTGTGTGTGTGTACTTGTGTGTGTACATTTGTAAGTATATCGTGTGCGCATGTGTGAATGCATGCATCTATCTTGACTTTTCTTCTACATTCATTCTTTATTTGGAACTCATTCAACAGAACCTGATTCCTTTGTCTCTCTTTTAGACAACAATAACTCCAGACAAATGTAGAATTCTTGCAGAAATTTCCACATATAATTTACCGAACTACTGAAATAATGGAATCTTTGAAACATTCAAAGATTTTTGCATTCAATCTTTGAATGCTTCATTCAAAGAATGAGACGTTCAGGTTAACCCATTGTAGTTCTGTTTTTAAAGAATGTAAATATCTGGCATCAAGGTTATGCCAAAGACTTCATGTTCTATATGCAACCAAGTGCAACATTCTGTGTTGCATTTGGTTTCAGTTATTAGAACACAACCATGCTGGAGCAGTACCTTGCAATATCTCTCTTAAATGAAATCGATTTTAGTTTTATTTCATGGATGATCGTTTTTTTCTTGTCAGTTTCTTGGTTAGCTGCTAAGTTATGGTGACCTCAACCAGTGAGAGACAAGCAGACTTACAAATATTCACACACACGCACACACACGCATACATACACACATATATGTGTATATATATATATATATATATATATATATATATATTCTTTTCTACTCTAGGCACAAGGCCCGAAATTTTGAGGGAGGGGGCCAGTCAATTAGATCGACCCCAGTGCACAACTGGTACTTAATTTATCGACCCTGAAAGGATGAAAGGCAAAGTCGACTGTGGCAGAATTTGAAGTCAGAACGTAAAGACATATGAAATACCGCTAACCATTTTGTCCGGTGTGCTAACGATTCTGTCAGCTTGTCGCCTTATGTGTGTATATATACATTAAGTGTGTGAAGGTGCATGGCTTGGTGGTTAGAGTGTTGCTCCCTCACAATCATGAGGTAATGAGTTCAATTCTCAGACTGAGCTGTAAGTTGTGTTCTTAAGCAAGACACTTTATTTCATGTTGTTCCAGTTCACTCATCTGTAGAAATGATTTGCGATGTCACTGGTGCCAAACTGTATCAGCCTTTGCTGTATCAGCCCTTGGATAACATCAGTAGCATGGAAAAGGAAGGCTGGTATGCATGGGTGACTGCTGGGTTTCCATAAGCAACCTTGCCCAGACTTGTACCTAAAGGGGAACTTTATGGGTGCAATGCCATGGTCATTGATGACTGAAGGGTGTCTTTGCGCCTTTATATATTGAGTAGTATGCTTTATGTTACTAGAATACTTTGGTTTGATCTACTAAAACATGCTACTCCTAAATTCTTCTTATACTAACTTTTTAATCAAAGTGAGGACAAAGTAGATTATTACAGAAGAGTCATATAATATGCAATAAAAACAAAACCAAATGTTGATATTTTGATATTTTGATATTTTGAATGTATTTAATATGCATGTTTTGGGTAATTATGCAGGAAATTTATTACATAATTCCTTTCTCAGTTAAAACATTTTAAGTATTTGATCAGTCTATATGTATATATGTATAATATATGTATTATGGCTATAGCCTCTGGCTGACCAAAGCCTTGTGAGTGGAGTTGGTAGATGGAAACTGATGGTAGCCCATCATACATACATATATATATATACATATATATATATATATCACAATTTAGCTAGGTGTTAAATAACCACCTAAGGGATATTTATATCCGAAGAATTTACTTGTTTTTATTGCCTATGCCAATAACAATGTTATGAACTATCACTCTTAACAAATACATAAATAAATAAAATAAACATACAGTTTATCAATATATAAATTAGAACTGGAAACGTAAACAATAAATTGAACAATTAAATAATTTAATCATTAAATGATAAATTCAATTCAATTTAATTATTTTATACAAACAAATGACATGGCTCATAAATTACAGCTGTTTCCACTTCATTAATAAAACCGAGTTTTTCAAGAATAATAAAATCCTGTTTAAATATAATGAGGTTTCATCAAATCAACATATCTTCTTAGATATTTCGTGAAAAATAGCAATTGAAAGTATTTATAACTGCTAATGCTTTCCAAAAAAACACTTGTTGAGAGCGAGCTTAATCCTAAATAAATAATCTAACTGAAATTATGTAAATTGCTAAATTTAAATTTATTAGTATTTATGTATGTATGTATGTATGTATGTATGTATGTATGTATGTATGTCTTTCTGTCTGTGTTTTTCTCCCACCACCATCAATGTTGCTGTGCTTAGGCCCCCCGTAACTTAGTGGTTTGGCAATGGGGTTCAATACAATAAGTACTAGACTTACAAAGAATAAGATCTGGGGTCGATTTCTTTGACTAAAACACTTCAAGGCAGTGCTCCAGCATGGCCACAGTCAAATGACTGAAACATACAAAAGAATAAAACAATATATATATGTGTATGGGGGTCTTAAGCAAGGATGCATCCTGGCACCAACCTGTCTCTCTTTATACATGGCCTCCATGTTCAATGAAATCCCACTAGACTCATCTTCCATCAACATGCGTTATTGCTTGGATGGTGGACTCTTCAATCTCACACGTCTCCGCGCAAAGATGAGGACCTCTGCCTTTTCAGTCTGTGAAATGCAGAATGCCGACAACAATGCCACCCCAAGCCAGACCATAGATGGCCTACAAAGGTCGGCCGATCTTTACAAAGCAGCTTATGAATGCTTCAGGATGCAGGTAAACATCTTAAAGACCAAGATCCTGATCCAACCTGCATCAGGCCAGAACAGTTCACCCATGAACATTAGCATCAACGGCCAACCCATAGAAGAAGTTGAACACTTCTTATACCTTGGGTGTATTCTTTTGAAGACCCCCATGTGTGAAAAGGACTTGGAGAACCGGATCAGGGCGATCCACTCTGCCTTCGGTAGACTCAGCCAGTGTGTATTCTTCAATCACACACTGACCATCTGGACAAAGGTCATGGTCTTCTCTGTTATTGTCCTATTAACTCTTCTCTGTGCTTGTGAGACTTGGACGCTGTACCGCCATGACTTCAAGCACCTTGAATGCTTCCAGCAATCCATCTATGACAGCTCTTCAATATTTGATGGGACGATCATTTTACCAACAATGAGATTCTACACTGCGCCTCACTACCAAGCGTCAAAGCCACCATTCTTCGCTATCGTCTCTGCTGGGCAGGTCACGTCCAGCATATGGAGCCCTCTCCTCTCCCAAGGATCATGCTCTATAGGGAACTTGCAATCAGAACAAGATCGAGAGGAAGCCTGAAATTCCTTTCTAAAGACCAGCTCAAATGGACCCTAACACCCAGCCATCCTCATGGGAACAGATTGCCATGGATAGGACAGCCTGGAGGACTGCTATCTGCAATGGAGTCAGCTCCTTTGAGCAGAACAGACAACAGAATGAGGAGGTAAAATGCAGGAAAAGAAAGGAGCGTCTTCAACATTCTCGTCCCACACTGACCATCCTGTACGAATTCTGCCCACAACTCTTTCACCACTGGCTTGGACTCCAAAATCATATTCAGCACAAACATCTGCCGAGGAGACTGAATGGAGACTGATGAACCCAATACTCAGATATGAGCTGGAGCCGACAATATATATAGTCACAATGAGAATATTTAAACCTCTTATAGGGATAGATAGACTGATTTAGTTTATCAAATTTTGAAGATGTATTTCTTCAATGAATTTATCATATAAAATATTGTCAAATAGCGAACCTTATTGTTGAGTTAGAAAATAGAGAGATCTAAAGGATAAACATGTCTATATAGTCTGTGGTGGTGGTCGTGGTGACAGGGTTGTGGTTATTTTGATGTTGATGCTACTGCTAATGATGATTATGTTATGTTTAGATAAGTATGATGTTGATACTGTTGATGATGATGATGATAATTACAATGCTGCTGATGATAATGATGATGATGATGACGACGACGACGACGGTGGTGGTGGTGGTGGTGTCAGTTATGATGATGATGATAGTGATGATCATAATGGTGATGATGATGACGATTATTATTATTATTATTATTATTATTATTATTATTATTAATATGATCATGATGATGATGATGATGAGTATGATACTGTTGAACATCTCTGTCTGTCTTTTATTACATAAAACACTGAAATCTCTCTCTCTCTTTCTCTTTCTCTCTCTCTCTCTCTCTCTCTC
>NC_068992.1:62275551-62276760 GCF_001194135.2 Octopus bimaculoides
CATGTGCGATTGTGGTTTTGTCTTACCACGTCGGTGATGACGGCGATAGGGGTGGGGTGGGGGTAGAATCATCATATGTGACATAAACACACATGCTCACACACACACACACACACACACACACATACACACATGCATAGACTTAAATGCACACAGACACATGCATGTATGCGTGCCACACACAAAATGACATACACACACAGACACACACATATACACTCATATAAACTGACACACACTCCCATATAGACATACGCAAACTTGCACACACACAAACTGACACACATATAGACACACATACACATAGACATACACACACTCACACAAACTGTTACACATAGACACACACTGATACACACACATGCACAAACACACACAAATACACACACACCAGTTGCTCTCAGGTATGTGTTTGTAACATGGTTAATGTTTTTATGCATGCATAAGAGTTACATACTTAAAAATTTAGATTATTATTATTATTATCATTATTATTATTATTATTATTATTATTATTATTATTATTATTATTATTATTACCTCTGCTTTATCGAAGGCGGAGGCATTGTTTTTAGTCATGTTTGTTTGTCCGTGGAGAAGATATCTCAAGTACCACTGGATGGATTCGGATGAAACTTTCAGGGAGGTTTGGCCTGATGACTGGCACAAACTGATTAAATTTTGGGATCTCTCTGATAACGGACAAGGATACTGGATTATTTTTATGTTTTTTTACTTAATTTTTGAGAGCAGTTGGGTTCATTTTTATCATTCTCGTTTGTGAGAGCAGTTGAGTTTATTTCAGATATTCTCGTTAAAAATCACCTCTGGCTAATTGTTGAGAGAATGTTGTTCATGTTGCCTTGGCAGAAATTTGCGCTCTCTGAGTGCTCTTGTTATTATTATTTTGTGGCATTTTGTCCATCTTTATGTTCTGAGTTGACTTAGCCTTTCATTCCTTTGGGATCGATAAAATAAATACCAGTTGAATACTGGGACCAATGTAATCAACTTGCTCCCTCCTTCAAATTTTCAGGCCTTGTGCCTATTGTAGAAATGACTGGCCCTCCCTTTACATTGTATACTGTGAATACTTTCTCTTATTCGTTTCAGTCATTTGACTGCAGCCATGCTGGAGCACTGCCTTTAGTCGAACAAATCAACCCCAGTGTATATATATATATATATATATATATATATATATATATA
>NC_068992.1:62276860-62278963 GCF_001194135.2 Octopus bimaculoides
ACACACACACACACACACACACACACACACATACATACGTGTGCATGTGTGTATGTATATAAGTGTGTGTGGCTGTGTTTGTTCCCCTGCCATCACTTAACAACTGATGCTGGTGTGTTTATATCCCTGTAACTTAGCAGTTCAGCAAAACAGACTGATAAAAAGCTTACAAAGTATAAGTCCTGGGGAGGGGGGGGGTGGAATTTCTTCAAGGTAGGGCTCCAGCATGGTCGCACGCAGTCAAATGACTGAAGCAAGTAAAAGAATAAAAGAACAACAGAAGGGTTAATTTCGGGCCCCTTATTTAGTGCCATTTATTTATTTGTATATTTTGTATTTATTTATGTACTTATTTGTTTTGCTCTCATTTCAGGGCTTGGTAGCCTAGACGAGGTGCGGTTGGTTAGTGATCTGTTTGACAAAAATGGCTACAACCCATTGATTCGGCCAGTTAGACATGTAAACGAGACTATTGTTATCAGTTTTAGTCTTGCGTTGAGTCAGCTCATTACCGTGGTAAGTATGCAAATTTGTCATCTTAACGAGCTTCGTTGATTATTTGCACTAATAATTACTAGCCCACGTGGTTAGCAAAAAGAAAAAAACAAGACAAAGCAGAAATTGCTTTGATATGGTTTGTACATCTGGTGTGTCCTTCAGAAGTGGTTGGCATTAGGAAAGGCATCTAGATATAGAAACCATGCGAAAGCTGACACTGAAACTCCATGTTGTCTTTATTTTCATTGGATTCTAAAGAATTGTCCAGTGCTTACTTCCATGAAAGATGGACATTAAATGATAATGATGAGGTTGTTGATGATGATGATGATGTTGATGATGTTCATGATGTTCATGATGATGATAGGAAGAGGTAAAAAACAGTGGGGATTAGATATCTTGTTGTACCCTCAACGTATGGAATTGGGAATGTGGCTGGGTAGAGGATTCATGAATGTATGGGATTGGGAGAAATAGGGAAAGGGTGTAGACGCATATATACGTGTGTGTGTGTGTGTGCATGGCTGTGTATGTGTGCGCGTGAATAAAATTAATGGACAAGTGCTGAGGGGTGGATTCAGTGAATGACAGATAAGAGTTTCGCAGGCTGGGGTCCAATGATGCATAGGTGAGGTTGGGTGCAGTGGTGGTGGTGTTGGAGGTGTGTACCCAAGTGCAGCTGAATAGGAATAATGATACAGTCGACAGGGAAATGCTGCGAGTGTGTGTGTGTGAGAGAGAGAGAGAGGGATAGAGAATGAAAGAAAAAGAGAGAGGTGATATGGGACTGGATTGGTTGCCAGAAAGAGAGAGAGTGTGTGTGTATGTATGTGTGTGATGTGTGTGCATGCATGTCTGTGTGTACATGTGTGATGGGTGGGTGGCTGTTCAGAGAGGCAGTATATAGTATGTGGGGAGAGTTAGAAATGAAAGGTAGTGGGAGAAATAAAAGAGAGAATTCAGTGGCTCAGGAGCTGGTGGGGGGCATGAGGGTGGGGACGGCGTGATCGATTTTGGTGAATGATGTTTACGTCATAGTGACAATATGATTACCGCTATTATGTACATATATAAGACCAGAGCGACCTCACACGCGGCTAAATATTCCAAACTGGACACTTGCGGAATTTCCTTGGCACCGATATCACAACCATTTATAATTCATTATTTGTTTGTGTGTATGTGTGTGTGTGTGTGTATGTATATATATATATATATATATATATATATATATATATATATATATATATATATATAATATAGACCTCATATACTTATTAACTATTATTGGTAGTAACCAATATTTTATTGGTGCCGACACATAAATACCTGAAAATAGATGACCTGGCATACATGAATGGAGAAACTACTTAATGAAAGCAAAGCACTTTCTCTTTCTCACTCTCAAATTCTCTTTCTCTTTTCTCGTCTCTCTCTCTCTCTCCCTCTCCCTTTTTCACTTTATTTATCCATTCTTGTCTGACTATTTTTAGACATAGTTACATGTACACACAAGTATATACTTATATACATATACACTCATATATATATATATATATATATACGTGTGTGTGTATATATATATATATATATATATATATATAT
>NC_068992.1:62284391-62291771 GCF_001194135.2 Octopus bimaculoides
TATATATGTAAGTAATGAAGTGAAAACAGCATAGACTTTGTTTGTCTTCTTACCCTCTTAGAGGATTTAAGTAAAATTATACAAATGTATCCGACTGATTAAATTAATTCTATTTATTTATTTATGCAGCTCAGGTAGTCCTGCATTTTAATTGATGTAATGATTGCATTGTTCAATTAAATGGAGCCACTTGAAATGGTCATATTGCATCACCTCTTGATATCCTGTTGCTTATTTTGATTTTATAAAGATATATATATACCAGAGTAAGCACATAAATGTGAAACAAGGTGGTAGAAATAGTCCTAGAATACTGGAGATAGAATAATATGCTTTATTAATAAAGCTGCAAAGACCTCCCAAAAACGGTTACTCAGAGTTTCACTTTCCTGTTACTCAGACTTTCAACAATTTTGGTTGAGATGCCAAGGCTTTTATTGCTGAACACTCTTCCAAATGCAACAAAGAATAGAAATGGCTTCTCTGATAATTTTTCCACTTGAATAATAAGATGTTTATATATTATTTGGTATTTGCAAATCATTTATATATGTGTGTGTGTGTATCATTTCATCATTCTTTGACAAGAATAGTGTTGACTGCAGGACAGCTGTCTGATGAAGGTTAAGCTTGCTGAAACCTTGAAGTCACTCTCAACATTATTCCTGTAAAAGAACATTTACTATTTATTCTACAGAAAGTATTGAGTATTCCTTACAAACATTAACACACACACACACATACAGACTTTCATATCTTTTCTGTCTCTTGTTCGATACCAGCTGTATTAATTGTGGTTTCTACGATCAGAGAAGATGGGAATCTTAGATTCCTTGATTTCATTTATTTTTTCTCATTCCATTTTTTACGTCAACCGTCTTCGCATTTTTCTTCTCATTTTTTTCTTATTTTCTCACTGTCTTGCATCCTTGTTTTTAAAATATATATAATGCATAAGAGCCTGTTTGGGGGTTCATGGTGAAATCTACAAACATACCTAATTAAAGTATTTTAACAAGTTGGAAGAACGTGAAGTAAAAGAAAATAATTTCTACATTAGTTTATTTACGTATATTAGTATTAATATTACAATGGAAAGTAAAAATTTTGTCATAGTTATTATAACTTAAAATCTATACTAACGTTCACAACAATTCAATCTTGTTGGATTTGAGTAATAAACATGGCATAAAGATTAGCCAATACTCAAAAGTGTGAGTGTTGTGGCATTGAGTAACAACCAACAAACACCGGAGAGTGAGTGTTGTGGATTTGAGTAACAACCAACGATCACTGAATAATTTCCCAAAAATCAGGGTTTTTATAACTGCTCATACACGAATTCTAAGAACCGTACATCGTGAAAGATTTCTTTAATGAAAGTTTAGAATTCGTATATGGGCAGTAATTTTTAACCAATGAGAAATCAACAATTTCTCCTGTTCGGGCAAACGAACCTGTGTCCTCTCTCCGCCTCGTATGAATTTGCTACAGTATCATAGAAGCACGAAACTATTAGTAACTCTTTTGGTTGTGTATTGAAATTGATATTAATCTCTCACTGGATGGAGTACATTTTTTGTTGATTCTACGTATATTGGATCTGAAAACTGTATATGTGTGTGCATGTGTGTGTCATTACAATAAAATTAAAAAATGATCTAGCAAGAGTTTGTCAAGCTTCAATGTTAGCTTCAGCATAGTTTCTACAGCTGGATGCTCTTTCTGATGCCAACCACATTGCAGTGTGTCCTGGGTGTTTTCTTTCTTTTTTTTTTTTGTGGCACCAACAACAGTGAGGTTGCCAAGTAACTTGCAAGACAGTAACTTGCAATTTCTGTGCTAATTTTCAAAACCCTATGTCTTTTTCACTAATTTCCTGTCATCCTCTCTCAGACTTCCATCCATGATGTTGCTGGAGTATGCAAGGCATCAAAGAAAGAAAGATTTGTTTTGAAACAGCATTTGCATCAGATTAACTTTGAATAACCATTGAGTTTCGTTAAAAATTTTTGAACAAATTTCTCTTCAGTAATAAGCCTTGAAAGCTCGTTAAGATTCCGCAGTCACATAGTTGAATTAATGATGTAGTATCTGAAGGCAAGACATTAATTTAGACGTTCTTTAAATGACAACGTATTTCTTGCGCATCACACAATTGTTAACTAACGACACTAGTTTTCTCACTTTAATTCCAAATCTCACTTAAGTAACCATTTGTTAAAAAGAACTACAATCATCCATGCATTTGCATGAGCACGGTAATGAACAGATAAAATTCTGACACCTCTAAATCACCAAGGATTTAATCTTTGTCCAATCACTAGAAGCTCTTCTTTCTATCTCTTCATATTAACGCAAAATAAAAAAAAAAAGGAAAAATCCATATTATAACTTGCCTTTTTTGAAGATTAAAATCCTTCAGCATTTTTCATTTTTAAACAAAGCAGAAATATAAAACCCTGTTTCATTTGCATTGTAAATATTCTCCAGAGAATATTCAGCAATATTTCTTTTTTTCTTTTTGTTTTGCCATTTTCTGAATTAATCTTCACTTTGAGCTGATACAAAAATCACCATCATTTACTTTTTTTACTCTAACTATATACACAACACAATACTCTTATACTATTCATACCTGTTAGACCATCCATCAGGTGGTGTGAAATATTTTAGGTTTACCAAAACTCTTATTTGTGTTCATGCTTCAGCAATCCAGTAATGGAACCATTCATTTCACAAAAATTGCCAAATCAAATTTTCAATGCCAACTCAATTTGATTACCTTCACTAGATTGTACTCTCTTATAATCTGTATATCTTTAATAAGAGCCATTAGAGGACAAGATATCTTGTAGTATTTACTTTGTAATCTCTGTGACTATTATAATCATTAAATGTCCATGTTTCATGCTGGTATGAGTAGGGCTGTTTGACAGGACCCAGTGAGTCGAAGGACTGCATGGTGCACCATGGTTTCTACAGCTAGATGACCCTCCTAGCACCAACCACTTTACAGAGTGTGTTGGGTGCATTTTTCATGCTACCAGCACCAGTGAGGCTTTCATGCAGTTTACAGGACTATGAACTCTAGGAGAGGGCAACTTTATGCTGGATGAGAGACAAAAGAGGGGTTAAAGTATGAAGGAAGGAGCCAGAACAGAACTGGCTTCTCGTATTATAGGAGAGAAGGCAGAAGTGATTGAGTTCAGCCAAAAAGCAATTGAAGGAGGAAAGTAGATGGCTGGCAATGCTGAACAACAGAAAAGGAATGTTGGAAACAGTAGATAGGAGAAAGACAAAAGAGAGATGATGTTAGGTAAGTTACTGGAGTGAATGGCTGGGAGAAATGGGCTGGCATTGTGCTTGATGAAAGTGAAAGACATTTAATGGTGGTGGAGGTTGGGATATTTGTTGTGTGGGTGGTGGGTAGTGAGGCTGAGTTGTCATCCCAGCAAGGTCAACTTTGCTTTTAATCTTTCCAGGGTTGATAAAAATAAATACCAATCTGGGGCAGAACTGTTGGAAGGTCGAACAAGATATTTTGGATGTCTGTTCTGAACCTTTTCAACCCTTAAAGTAATACTGATAGAAAGTTGTGTCAGCCTGAGTTAGTGGCTTCATTCTTGGATAAGCATCACTAGCATCTGATGGGTACAGGGTTCAATTCCCCACAGCTGCCAGCTGGCAACATTTTATCATCATCTAGGTGTAAACTCCCATTCTTTCTCTGCTGTTTTCACAGCTATACTGCATTCAAAATTTACTTTCTTTTCTGTAAAATACCAACATATTTGGAACTTCCGAAGTTCGTTCATAAATGTTGTCACACATATATATGTATGCATGCATATGTGTGTATAGGTACATGGCTTAGTGTTTAGAGTGTTGGAGTCATGATCATAAGATTGTGGTTTCAATTCCTGGACCAGGTGATGCATTCTGTTCTTGAGCAAAACATCTCCTTTCATGCTGCTCCTGTTTATATATCTGAAAATCTAGGAAACTGGCTCTGTGCCCCTTATGGAATGATGTGGACTAACCATATATGTATTTACATGTGTGTGTCTGTATGTGTGTATGTCTATATATATATATAGATATATATATATATATATAAGACAATATGTGCTTGCTAGTACAAGACCCACATTAGTATCCTCACTCATATCACTATCGGACCAAGAGTTTAACTACGGTCTGTCCATAGCACTTACTTAGCATTACCTGACACTCTTTGGGTCTTCTAGATACCAATACCTCTCATATATGTGTGTGTAATATTTTGGACTAATGGGTATATGTTGATTAGTGTGTTGAAGTGTTGAGCAAAGCACTGGCACAGTTTACACTACCTGGTATCATCCGCAATTGGGGTATATTTCTGTTGGATCTACTACAACTTATTTTCTCAGCTAACACTGCAGAATTCTATTCTTGATTAAGTAACCAGAAGACGAATTTGGTATTAGTCTTTATTTTATACAACAGTTATTTTGACCCCTCCTGCTACTGTCCTTTATGGGTGGGATTCTGTGCATCATGCTAGTAACAACATGACTGCCCAAACTGAAGATCTTTAACATGACACCACTTTATGCATGGATGTACTTGATGTGACCCAGACTGCAAAATGGATGCAACACAACTTGATATACAGAATCCTACCCATAAAGGACAATAGCAGGATGGGTGGAAACAATCGTTGTACAAAATAAAGACTAATATCATATCCATCTTCTGGTTACTCAAGCAATTATCATATATATAATGTAATCAGAATCAGTGGTTAAAAACAACTAAGGGATAAAATATCCTTATATATACTACCGGTATCCATTACCCATGTTATCTCTGAGCATGAATATGGAGACACACTATGCTCATAAAGTGCAGGCAACAACAGAATAAACAAAAGTTTATCAGGAAACAAATATAAGTAATCAGAAAATGGAGAAAACCTCATATCAGCAAGCACATCAATTGGACCACGTTTATAGCTTATTTTTAATACAAAACATGACATAACATTTATGTGACATAAATATTACGGCCGTTCCCACATCCGGTGCCAACCAATATTTACAAATAGTTGTGAAAATAAAATTCTTCATAGGACATTTGAATCAGGGCATGGGGCTTCATCAGAGTAAAACAAAAGCATCCAAAATAAACAAAAGGAAGGAATAAGAAAGAAAACATGATCTAGAAAAGAAGCCTAAAAGCCCAAAATATTAAAAGCATATAATCTACCATCTTAGGGCTACTTCGTAGATTACATGCTTGGTAGATTATATGCTTTTAATATTTTGGGCTTCTAGGCTTCTTTTCTAGGTCATGTCTTCTTTCCTATTCCTTCTTCCTTTTGTTTATTTTGGATGCTTTTATTTCACTCTGATGAAGATTTGTAAACATTGATTGGCACCGGATGTGGAAACAGCCGTAATATTTATGTCACATAAATGTTATGTCATGTTTTGTATCAAAAATAAGCTAAA
Organism: Octopus bimaculoides; assembly: GCF_001194135.2. Taxonomy (NCBI): domain Eukaryota; kingdom Metazoa; phylum Mollusca; class Cephalopoda; order Octopoda; family Octopodidae; genus Octopus; species Octopus bimaculoides. Next base: position 62,289,890 of record NC_068992.1, read on the forward strand.
GATGTGATCCAATTGATGTGCTTGTTGATCTGCGGTTTTCTCCATTTTCTGATTATATATATATATTTAAACTAAGAATAGTCTGTCGCTATGTTCTGAGTTCAAATTTTGTGGAGGTCGACTTTGATTATAATCTTTTCAGGGTCGATCAATTAAGTACCAGTTACACACTGGGGTCAGTTTAATCGACTTAATTCTTTCCCCAAAATTTCAGGCTTTGTGCTTATAGTAGAAAGGGTTTTATATATATATATATATATATATGTAAATACAACAAACACACAGACATGTATATGATACAAATATGCTAAAAACACACAAGGTAATTTTCTAGTAAAACTGACTGAATAATTTGATACGGATTGTTAGGCTTGAGTCTCATAATTCAATTATATATTTTATAGTCAGTAGCAGCTGTTGGCACTACCCGAATATCCTGGTCTGGGAGTTTAATTATTCAGACGTGCGTGACTAAATACTGCTGATTGTACCACATGTTACCACATGGATGTTTGGTTGCAGCAAAGATCACTCAGGTTTCATTCTCTCTGACCTTTCATTGGAAGATTATATGTATGTTTGTAATGATTAATATGTGTGTGTATATATGTATGTCTGTATGTATGTATGTGTGTGTGTACTTTTATATATATATATGTATATATATATTAAAATGATGATTATATATACATGTATGTATGTATGTGTTTATATATATATATATATATATATATATATAACCTCAGTGGCATGGAGAGGGGAGACTGGTAGGCATGGACAACTGCTGGTTTTCCATAAACAACCTTGCTCAGACTTGTGCCTTGGAGGGGAACTTTTTAAGCGCAATCCCAAAGGGGGTGTATATATATATATATATATATATATATATATATATATATACACACGTGTGTGCGTGTGTGGTTAAAATGCTTGCATCCTAGCTATACAGTTTCCAGTTCAGTCCTTGCGTGGGCAAGTGACTTTAAACTGGAAGCTAAACAAGGATTTGGTAAATAGAAACTCTAAGAATTGTGGACATTAACACAAGTCCAAATTTAATCCATAAAAATCTTCCCTAATATCTTTCCATCACAACCTGTGCCAGAAAACCTTATTACTATTCAACAGAGCTGCACCTACCTCAGAAATTTTTAAATTAAGAGGGACTACATAAAGCCAAGTGGAGGCACATGGCCTAGTGGTTAGAGCAGTGGACTCACAGTCAAGGGATCATTGGTTCGAATCTCAGACCAAGTGATGTGTGTGTGTTTATAAGTGAAACACCTAAGCTCCACATAGCTCTAGCATAAGATAATGGCGAAACTCTGCTAACTCTTTCACCACAACTTTTTCTCACACTTTCCTCATCATGCATGTAGCAGCTCACCAGCGACTGACTGGTGTCCCATCCAGGTGGGGAACCTATACGCCAGGAAACTGGCCCTTGGCCAGGCATGGCTCAAGAAGGAACAAGAGCTAAGGTGAACTCAAATGTACCACACACTGATGAAGGCTAACCAGGCTAGAACTTCGAAGTCATTGTCAACACAATTCTTGTATAAAGGGTAAAGACTCCCTTTAGAATTGCACTTAAAAAAGTTCCCCTCCAAGGCACAAGTCAGAGCAAGGTTGTTTAGGGAAGACCTACCAGTCTCCCCTCTCGATGCCACTGAAGTTACAGGCTGATGGAGCTTGGCACCAAAGACGTTGCATCTCATTTCTAAAGCTGAGTGAACTGAAGCAATGTGAAATAAAGTGTCTTGCTCAAGAGCACAACATTCAGCCTGGTCTGGGAATCAAACTCACTATCTCATGGTTGTGAGCTCGACTCTCCAACCACTGAATCATATATATATATATATATATATATATATATATATAT
>NC_068992.1:62292078-62294931 GCF_001194135.2 Octopus bimaculoides
TATATATATATATATATATATATATATATATATTGAGAGAGAGAGAGAGAGAGAAAGAGAGGTATATTTACTCATCCACATATACATACATGCACTATACCAAGGTGAAGATTAAATATACCCAATCTCCTCCTTCTCTTCCTCCTCCTCCTCCTCCTCTTGTTGAGACTGATGGGAAAAGCAAGAGAGAGAGAGATAAATAGACAGATAGGCAGAAAAAGAAAATCGTATTGCATTTGTGGGCAAATCAAGGTGGTGCTCCAGCATGACCACAGTCCAATGACTGAAACTAGTAAAAGGATAAAAGGGTCAAAGGAAATGAAATGTTGTGATTGGCTTTAAAGGTGTTGGTGTTCGTAGTGGTGGCAGTGGTGGTGGTGGTGACGATGGCAGCGGTTGTAGTGGTGGTGATAATGCTGGTGGTGGTGGTGCTAGTGCCATGGGTTGTATTAGCAGGGTATATATGTGTGTGTGTGCATACAGATTGTTGTAGTAGCTATGGAAACTACAGGTAGAAAAATAGTAGGGGGGGGGTATGTGCTGGTTGCCATGGTAACGGTACACTAACTATAGTAATAAGGACTATGGTGGTAGTAGTGATGGTGTTGCTGTTATAGTTTTTGTTGTTGTTGTTGATGGTGGTGGTGTTATTGATTGTGGAAGTGTTGTTGTTGTTGTTGTTAGTGGTGGTGGGCGTGGTTAGGAAACTGTGTTGAGCAGTCTGTACCAGATGTTGTCAGGAGGTGGGGGCGGTGGAGTGGCGGTGGTGGTGGTGGTGGCTGCGGATATATGCGGCTTCTCTTTTTCTGTTAGTTGCTTTGTGATTGTGTATGTGCCACTATGTATGTGTGTGTGTGTGTGCGTGCGTGTGTGTGTGTGTGTGTGTGCGCGTATGTATCAGTGTAGATAGATAGACAGACAGACAGACAGAGAAAGAGAAACAGAGTTAAACAGAAAGTCAGACGCACACACACACATACATACACACATGATATATACTATATAATACATAAATTTACGTTATAATTTATATATATATATATATATATATATATATATATATATATATATATATATATATATATATATATATATATATATTCATGTCTTGCCATCTGTATTCACCCTTCCTGATTCTTCCATCATCACACTGTTTCCTAGTCACCTACTGGGACCTCTCGTGTTACCTTGTGGATAAGCTCTGGTCCCTCATCACCTTCTCTCCTTTTGGTTCCGTCTTGTCCATCTCCGTTCACAAAATAGATCTGAATCTTTTCAGTCTCACTGCATAGCACCTTGGGCAAGTGTCTTCGACTATAGCGCCAAACTGACCAAAGCCTTGTGAGTAGATTTGGTAGATGGAAACTGAAAGAAGCCCATTGTAGTATACACACACATACACGTGTGTGTGTGTATGTGCATGTGTGTGTTTGTCCCCCTCCACTTCTTGATAACCCCATAAGTTAGCAGTTCAGCAAAAAAGACTGGTAGCATATGGAACTGTCTTTGACAAAATATAAGTACTTGGGATCAATTCATTTAATTAGAATTCCTCAAGGTGCTGCCCCAGCATGGCTGCAGTCTAGTGACCGAAACAAAGTATAAATGACAGAAGATACTCCAGATTTACTTAAGAAGGCCCCTGGCATGTGCACACACACATCAACATCATCATCAACTTTTAGTGTCTGTTTCTTGAAGGTTGTGCCCCAGCATGGCCACAGTCTAATGCCTGAAATAAATAAAAGGTAAAAGACATAAATATGCAAGTGGGGCTGTGTGGTAAGAGGCTTGCTTCCCAACCACACAGTTCTGGGTTCAGTCCCTCTGCATGACACAATGGGTAACTGTTTTTTACTATAGCCTCGGGCTGACCAAAGCCATGTGAGTAGATTTGGTAGACGGAAACTGAAAGAAGCCTATTGTATATATGTGTGTGTGTGTGTGTGTCTGTTCTCCGTCAGCATCACTTCATAGCTGATGCTGGTGTGTTTACACCCCCATAACTTAGCAGTTTGGCAAAAGAGACTGATAGAATAAGTACTAGGCTTACAAAGAATATGTCCTGGGGTCTATTCCTTCAACTAAAAACCCTTTAAGGACGTGCTCCAGTATGGTCGCAATCCAATTATTGAAACAAGTAAAAGAATAGAAAAAAGAGTGTGTCTTCTGCTATAGCCTCAGGCTGACCAAAGCCTTGTGAGTGGATTTGGTAGACGGAAACTGAAAGAAGCCTGTCGTGTATATATATATAGATAGGGTGATAAATTGAATATTAATTCAATTTAAAACCAAGTGGCCTAGCATATAAAAAAAATTTGAAAATTCAGAAAAAATTGTATTACAAGTGTATAAGGGATGACCGCTAGGTGGACATCCAATATGCTAGAAAGAGGTCATCAATGACCCAACCACAAAGAAAAAATAATGTTCTCCAGAAAAATTTCGCAAAACATCAGAACAGGACAAAATGAGAAATATACAGAATAAAGAATTAGCTATGTACTACAGTTTCGAACATTAACGTTTTACTTAACGTAACAACATCCGTGTTCTCGTCAGCATAGCCGTTCTAGAATCAGTATAATTTGCAGAACTATACATGAAGACTTGCATACAGTTCTACCGATTACATTGGGGCTATTTTTCAAAATGCCTCAGCTCCGGCACGTAAAATTCCGGAAACAATTCTGCAGAGAATAATTCACTGCAGTATATGTTGCTGGCTGGAGAACATGACTATTTAAATTGTTATTTATATAGATAGGGTGATAAATTGAATATTAATTCAATTTAAAACCAATTGGCCTAAGCATATTGGATGTCCACCTAGTGGTCATCCCTTATACATGT
>NC_068992.1:62295534-62298953 GCF_001194135.2 Octopus bimaculoides
GCTACACCTACCTACTGCTTCTGACTCTACTGTTGCTACAGCTGGGTCTGTCAACTTCCAGTATGTTCTACTGGAACAGCTGTCTGTTATGTAATATACTGAACACTTTCTCCAACATACAGGACCCTGGAGACTCTTTCACCCTCTCTCTCCCTCCCTCCCTCCCTCTCTTTATATCTCTGTCTCTCTCTCTCTCTTTCACTCTCTCGTATTTCTGCCTCCCTCTCTCACCCACTACATCTCTCTCTGTCTTTGTCACTCTCTTTGTATTTATCTGTCCCACTCTCTCATTCGTTATATGTCTGTCTCTCTCTGCCACTCTCTCTCTGTCACTCCATATATCTCTTTTTCCCTCTCTCACTCACTATTTCTCTGTCTCTCTCTCTGTCACTCCATATATCTCTTTTCCCTCTCTTTCTCTCTCTCTGTCACTCTATATATCTCTTTTTCCCTATCTCTCTGTCTCTCTCTGTTTCTCTGTTACTCACTCTATATATCTTTGTCTCCCTCTTTATATTTTGTCTGTCTGTCTGTCTGTCTCTTTGACATTCTCCCTCTCTATCTCTCTCTTTTTCTCTTTCAATGTAACTCTTCCTTTATTTCCTCCCCTTCTCTCTCCCCCTATCATTCTATTATCACTCTATAACTGCTTATATTAAAAGACAGTGTGTGTGTGTGTGTGTGTTTGGGCAAGCATGTGTGTGTGTACATTGGTAGTATGTTTATTTTGTATGAATGTGTTTGCATTTTCAAGTGTTGGTATGTGTGTATACATGTGTACATGCTTAAGCCTGTGTGTAAAAGTGTGTTTTATTGTGTGTGTGTGTATTTTAATCTGTTATGTTTAAGTCTTTGTATAGAAATGTGTTTTACTATGCATGTGTGTGCTGTATGTGTGCATGTGTACATTTAGGTATGTGTGGATGTGTACTCTGTTATGCATGTATGTATACACATACTTTTGTATGTATGTGCAGGCGTAGCTGTGTGGTAAGAAGGTTGCTTCCCAACCACATGGTTCTAGGTTTAGTCCCACTGCATGGCACTTTGGGCAAGTGTCTTCTACTATAGCCTCAGGCCAACCAAAGCCTTGTGAGTGGATTTGGTAGACAGAAACTGAAAGAAGCCCGTTGTATGGAGATATATATATATATGTATGTATTTGTGTGTCTGTGCTTGTCCCATCACCATCGCTTCACCAAGCATTTTGCCTGGCGTGCTAACGATTCTACCAGCTTGCCACTTTAATAATAATATTAATAATAATAAGCATCTGAAAACCTTAGAAATAACCTACATATTCCGTAAAGTAGTCTGTCTGTCTGTCTGAGGTCCTTGTTGTGACTTGACAAATAGTACGAACCCCTGGTAGACATAATATCTTCAATCAACAACCTCACGATATTGTATACTGTGCAACATCTGTAATAATAATAATAATAATCTTTTCTACTGTTGGCACAAAGCCTGAAATTTGGGGAGAAAGGATTAAGTCAATTACATTGACCCCAGGGTCTCAACTGGTATTTATTTAATCGACCCTGAGAGAATGAAGGGCAAAGTCAACCTTGATGGAATTTGAAATCAGAACTTCAAGATGGACGAATGCATTTTGCCCGGTGTGCTAACGATTCTGCCAGCTTACTGCCTTAATAATAATAATAATAATAATAATAATAATAATAATAGTAAATAATAATAATAATAGTAAATAATAATAGTAAATAATAATAATAAATAATAATAATAATAATAATAATAATGCCCTAATGCAGTTCCAAGCAGTGGTTCTCATGGCTTTTGATGTTAATTGATTGGAAGTGTCATCATGTACATTATTTTGTGGTGATATAGAAGATGGACTACAGTAAAATTCTGCTCAATACCACAGATTTGCTTGTCAGTTGTTTGACCTTAACCAGTTGAGCATTTCCCTTGGTGGCTGATGATATGTGCATCTCTGATCATGAGCAGAAGCAGTGGGGGAGCATTATAACCATGTGTTGAGAGGCATTCTTTGGAGTTTGGATAATTCACCTGTGGAAACATGGGTGTTTCGTTCAACATCCTTAAACAAACATTATTCAGGGACCTTTTGAGCGGGATGGTTTACTCGACCTGAAGAGAATTTTAACTGGGTCCTACCTGCAAGGTCATGCACCGTTTACTTCGATATAAGATGGCCATGTTGATCACATGTGGTTGTGATGCATATGTTTGGTGTACCCTTATCAGATGGGTAGTCATAATGGGTATATTGGGCTTTATATAATTGTACCCCAGTATCACTTTGATGGCATGCACTGCTCTCTCACTCAATAATAATGATAATAATAATAATAATCATAATCCTTTTCTACTCTAGGCACAAGGCCCAAAACTTTTGAGGGAGGGGCCCCCAGTCAATTAGATTGACCCCAGTATGCAACTGGTACTTAATTTATAAACCTTGAAAGGATGAAAGGCAAAGTTGACCTCAGCGGAATTTGAACTCAGAATGCAAAGACAGATGAAATACTGCTAAGCATTTCACCCCACGCACTAATAATAATAATAATAATAATAATTAATAATGCCAACATTTGGAACCAAGTTTCTAAAGGTTTCTATTTGGCAATAGAATGTTTTGACAGTAAACAATGGTAGGACCATAGAAGCTATGTGAATATTTTAAGCTGTTCCCCATTGCCATTGGTGACTCTCTAAACCATATTATGTTAAGACTGGGAGCTTACTCTCCATATTTTAGGGTGACAGTTTAGATATAATACACATACATGTATATATATTGCTATGAAATTAATTTTTTTCCCTCTCTTTTGAATAGGATGAGAAAAATCAAGTTATGAAAACTAATGTTTGGCTCCAGATGGTGAGTACCTCACAAAGTTATTTTCATTTTGTTTTCTTATTTTTGTTTTATTTTTTGCAAATTACTCTGCACATTGGAGGTGGTTTTGAAGATGAGGCTGATGATTATAAGGATGCTGCTGATGATGATGAGGGTGATGTGATGAGTGATAATGATGATGGTGATGATGTTGGTGGTGGTCGTGTTGGTGTGGTAATGGTGGTGGTGGTGGTAATGATGAAGACAATGATACTGAAGGTGGCAGTGGTTATGATGATGATATTGATGATGATGATGATGTAGTGTTGATTAATGTTGGCATTAGTCCAGAATTGTTGGCTGCAAACGTTATCGAGTTTCAACAGCAAAGTACTCCGAGTTTAAATAACCCCAGAGTCTATGATTTGCAATAACCATCTTAATTGCATACAGCACTCAGGTGTATCTACAACAAATCAGAAAAGGGTAAGAGAGGGCACAGAAGCAGACATATAAGTCAATGAAAAGGACTGCAATGAAAGCTAAAAGTACATGCATAGTATGTACTTTTATATATATATATATATAT
>NC_068992.1:62298963-62299631 GCF_001194135.2 Octopus bimaculoides
TTAATATCAGATAGTAACTTTATTTATCAAAATATGCTATGAGGATAAAGATAAACCTTCTTTTCTGTAATGTTATTCAACAAAGCCACCTTCGACTTCAACAGCTGCTTCTATATGAGATCTAAATCATCTCCATGCTCGAATCAAGTGGTCCTGGTTCAGTTTGGACATTACTATGGCTATGGCAGCTTTCATAGAATGTTTGGTGTTTTGGGGTTATGCAATCAGGAAAATTTTCAGCCATCCATTCCTGTGTTACTAGAGCCATGTGTGATAGTGCAGAGTCTAACTGAAGCATATATGGCCTTCCACTGCATACACTTTCTATCCAGGGCTTAGCAATTATTTCCAGGACCTCAATGTAGGCGGCAGAGTTAACTCTAAGGCCTTGTGGAAAGAAGCTTCCTTACTTCTTTGTCCTTCATTGCTGACAACCCCTAAAACTATGACAGTTGCTGGAAATTTTGTATGCATAACACTTGGAACTTCAGAAGGGTCTGCACATAACCATCTGTCATTTCTTCTGTTAACTTTTTGATCTTGGTCAAAGTTTTTCTTGTTTGAGAAAAATCAAATCAAATCTTCTGCTGGATTTTTCAGCTTGTTTAAGAGCCTTTTAGATCTGATGTAGTGATTTTCTTTCGCTTTTTCTGCCAAAGTGACCTTTC
>NC_068992.1:62300299-62301478 GCF_001194135.2 Octopus bimaculoides
ATATATATATATATATATAAATAAATAATAAAATGAATGGTTTACACCTGGTAGCTTCCTGGTAAAGCAATGGTCACTTTCACAGTGTTCATTATGTATATGGTAAACGAGAGACAGAAGATGGAAGGAAGATACGAGAATTTTTATTAATTGTTTCAACCCATTAGCTAGCATCAATCCCTCATAGGTGGGATTCTTAACAACTGGTTCAGGAACATCCGACGGTGCAGATGTGTTTCTTTGGGTGGTAAATAGATATAACTCATTAAAATAACAGTTCTGCAATGTATCTTTCCATGTCGTAGAATGAAAAGCAGCAAGACAAAGGATCTATCTTCATTTATATAGAAGACCAATGATAAAAGAAACAAAGATGCAATACAGTGCAACAAGTATTAAAAATAACCATTAATGGATATGGATGCATAAACACCCTCACGAAGGCTGTATGGCATATTTATTGGGGCCTTGTTAATTTGGAAGTTTGTCAATATAGGGCCTTATTAATTCAGAACTTTGTCTATTTTGGGCCATGTCAATTTAGGATGTTGCCAATTTAGGACTTAGTCTTATTGGAGCCTTGTTGATTGAGGGTCATATTAATTTAAGACCTAAATTTAGGACCTGCTCAATTTAAGGCTATCATTAATTTGAGTCCTTTAGAGCTTTGTCTTTCAGCATCATCTCAATTTAGGGCCTTGTCTATTCAGTGTCTTCTCAGATTGGGGGCTTATCAATTTATGGCCTTTTCTATTTAGGACCTGGGTCGGGACTGATGTTAGGTTAAAGAACAACAACAATGGAGAACACATTAAATAATGTAATCCAAGATAAACTGTGTCTGAATAAAAGACAAGTTGCTAATACTTAGAAACACCTTTGGGCATAGATCAGTTGGATCAGGAGTTTCCTTGGGTTAAACAACAACAATATCAACAAAAAAAAAACATTACCAACACTAAGAACACCACCACCGCCATCATCATCACCACCACCCCCACTAACAGTACCTCCACCAAGAACAGCAACAACAACAACACACCAGACATGGTAATCTCACTATGCTTAAACCATTGACATGTTTATACTGTAAGATGAGCACTTTGAAACCCCATCACCACCACCACTGTTACCACACTCGCTGCCTCTCTCTTACTCTCTCTCTCTCGCCCCCCCCCC
>NC_068992.1:62301653-62303538 GCF_001194135.2 Octopus bimaculoides
ACACAACTAAGAGATGGTGGTGGTGGGGGGGGGAGCATACATACACATACATACACACACACACACACACACACACACATTGACACGTGTAGTCTCTCTTTCACTTTCTCTCTCACACACACATTCACGCTTATATACATACGCACACATATTCCCTCTATACCCATGTAATCTCTCTCTCCTTTAACACACACACGCACACTACCAACACATATGTACACATAAATGCACAAATACACAGTTATGCATATTTACATACATATCTATATACATGTGTGTATACACACACACACACACACACACACACACACACAGATATATATATATATGCATACATACACACAAACCTACAGAGTATTCTATGCTACATTAATTTATCATGTTCTGTGATTCTCTGAGATTACCAAAGTTAGCAGTTCCTACCCTAATTCATTGCTTTCTCCAATAAAATAATTTACTATAACCTAACTCAACAGTTTCAAGCATGGGGCTCCAGCCTGTAAAATCCTTAGGGCCCACAGGGGTGGTCAGGTGAGCATAATTAAAAAATTTGGGCCAGGGGCCTGTTCGGTCAAAATCTGTACTCTGTAGGAAAACGGTTGGGGATCAAGCATTTTTACTGCTTTTGTGTCTATTTTGTACCATGGACTGGCGTCATTCAAGACAAATATTCCAGAGATCTGGAGGATCACATGAATAACAATATGCATGATATATAATTTATTACATATATGAATAATGCATATATCACAATATCATGGTATTGACCAGTCTACCATGGAAACACACACAAACACAGACATATATCTGTATGTGTATGTGTGTATATATATTTATATATATTATACATACATACATCATCATCCTTTAACGCTTGCTTTCCATGCTGGCATGGGTTTTATATATACATACATATTGCTCAGTAGTTAGTGTTGGGCTCACAATCATGAATTTGAACTCAAAACGTAAAGATGCTCAAAATACAGCTAATTTGCCCGGCATGCTAACAATTCTGCCAGTTACTCTTTTATTTGTTTCAGTCATTTGACTGTGGCCATGCTGGAGCACTGCCTTTAGTCGAGTAAATCGACCCCAGGACTTAAACACACAACCATCAGTTGTCAAGTGATGTTGGGGGGATAAACACAGACACACAAACATATACACACACACACACACATACACACATATATATATATATATATATATATATATATATATATATATATATATACGATGGGCTTCTTTCAGCTTCCATCAACCAAATCCACTCAAAAGGCTTTGGTCAGCTCGAGGCTACAGAAGAAGATATTTGCCCAAGATACCATGCAGTGGGACTGAACCTGGAACCATGTGGTTGGTAAGCAAGCTACTTACCACACGGCCACTCCTACCCCTAATACCTAATAATAATAATAATAATAATAATAACATATATGTATTCTTTTATTGTTTTACTTGTTTCAGTCATTTGACTGCGACCATGCTGGAGCACAACCTTTAGTCAAACAAATTGACCCAGGACATATTCTTTGTATGTCTAGTGCTTATTCTATCAGTCTCTTTTGCTGAACCACTAATTTTGGGGGATGTAAACACACCAACGTCGGTTGTCAAGCAATGGTGGGGGACAAACACAGACACACACACAAATACACACACACACACACACACACACACACACACATATAAGATGTGCTTCTTTCAGTTTCTGTCTGCCAAATCCACTAACATGGCTTTGGTCGGCCCGAGGTTATAGTAGAAGACACTAGCCCAAGGTGCTATGCAGCGGGACTGAACCCAGAACTATGTGGTTAGAAAGGAAGCTTCTTACCATACAGCCACACTTCACACACACACACACACACACACACACACACACACA
>NC_068992.1:62303709-62305871 GCF_001194135.2 Octopus bimaculoides
ATATATATATATATATATATATATATATATATATATATATAAGCTACAGTGATTGAATAACTCCTGTTCTTTTATCATTCATTAGTTGATATTATACTCTCTACTCTTCAGATGCCCTCTCTCAGAACCATGGTGTATGCATTCTTAACATTAATATTGCTATAACCAAACAAACCATAACACACACAAACACACAGATCTGAGTGTGTAAACATGTACCTGGGCATATATATGAATGTATACTTACATATGTGTGTGTATGTGTGTGTGTTCGAGGGACCAGACATTTTCCTGCCAAATTGTTCCTCTTCCTATCAACTACACCTTCCCTAGTAACAATCCCCTGCCACCCCTAATCTTTAATATTTTCTAGGGGTTCAGTTTGCCAACATCTGTTATGTCACTTTGTAAACTTTCATTACACTAACTTGATATGTCTCTCATAGACACATACAAAAAAAAAACACTTTCTCTCATACACACATTTACACATACAAACATATATGCATAGATATATTTACATACATATCAACACACACTCACACATTTCTATGCACACACATACATACATACACACACACATGTACAGCTATATGTACAGATATATGTAGTTATTAATACATATATATATATGTGTACATATATGTGTGTGCACGAGTATGTGTGTGTATTTGTATACATATAGATACATACATACATACATACATGCATACATACATACATGTATATATTCATGTACATATATTTCAAATATATACATATATCATACATATATATACACACACACATACACACATATAAGGATGAGTATAAATACACACACACATGTGTATGTGTGTGTATATAGAGAGAGAGTGCTGGAAACACCATTAAAATCCTCCCCTACAGTCACCCAGCCCTAGTACCAGGTGGATATCTTATCCAGATATCTGGGATGGGATTAATGCCACCAAACACCACATACACCTAGACCGTATTTCAAACACAACCATATGACTAACTGACAAAGAATGTACCCACCATTCCCATCCCACAACACACTACAGCCCCTACACGGAGCCAACGAGGGAGCCCCAAGGGATTCACCCAATCTACTGGAAACAGCAATTAAACCCTCCCAAAGTAGTATCCCTGCGACTATCTTTAATAAGGGTACAGAATTTATTAACTTATGTCATGCTTGCTAGATACCCCTAAATAGAAATGATGATCTACTAGATTTGCTGTGGTAGTCAGTATGATGCTGGGGAATTTAGGACTGCTAAGCTGACCTAGGGCTAAACATTTAGGTGGGAGAGTCGTGGAAGGAATTATATTGTGCATAGTCTTGTGGGTTCACCTGGGTCTAATATGACAAACAACAACAAAAACAACATAATATGATGAGGGCTAACAGAAACAGCAGCCAAACTTTCCTCAATACATAGCCATTTATATATTTGTGTGTGTGTGTGTGTGTGTACATAATATATATGTATATACAAATATATATATATATATATATATATATATATATATATATATATATATATATATATATATATGCACACACATATGTATGCATATATATATATGTGTGTGTGTGTGTATACTTATAGGTGCAGGAGTGGCTGTGTTCCAGGTTCGACTAATGGCGGTGCTACAGCATGGCCACAGTCAAATTACAGAAAGAAGTGAAAGAATATATATGCACTTAGGCAAGATGTACAGTTGCCACTGAAGTGGCATGTGAACAAAACATTTGAGCGTGGCCGTTGCCAGTACCGCCTGACTAGCCCTCGTGCCAGTGGCACGTAAAAGCACCCACTACACTCTCGGAGTGGTTGGCATTAGGAAGGGCATCCGGCTGTAGAAACTCTGCCAGATCAGATTGGAGCCTGGTGCAGCCATCTGGTTCACCAGTCCTCAGTCAAATCGTCCAACCCATGCTAGCAAGGAAAGCGGACATTAAACGATGATGATGATGATGATTATATAAAATATATATATATGTATGTATGTGTTTGTATATATATGTATGTGTGTGTGTATATGTATGTATGTATGTGTGTGTATATATATGTATGTATGTGTGTGTATATATATGTATGTATGTGTGTGTATATATATGTATGTATGTGTGTGTATATATATGTATGTATGTGTGTGTATATATGTGTATG
>NC_068992.1:62308381-62310514 GCF_001194135.2 Octopus bimaculoides
TCCTGCCCTCCTGCCTCTGCATACATATGAGTATGCTCTCTCTCTCTCTCTCTCTCTCTCTCTCTCTCTCTCTCTCTCTCACACACACACACACACAACCCACACACATATATATACACATATATATAAGTACATTTATATTCACATATCCAGGCATATGCATATATGTATGTGTGTGCATGTAGATTAGATATAGGATTGATGATGATGATGATTCATTAGAATCTAGGTGCATTAACATGTAGGATGCTAAAATTGGCTAAGTACTATGACAGAGTTCACTATGAGGATTGAACCAAGAACCATGTTGGCTGGGAAATAAGGTTCTTACCATGCAACCAAGCCTGTGCCTCAACATACATATATATATATATACATATGGGAGAATTTATGAAAAAAACAACAACAGACGAGGACAGGTGGTGTAAACAACAAAAGGATGTATTAGTTTAATGCTCGGGAATAGAGAAAGTCTTTATATATAGATATGTTAGTTAGATATATGTATATATACCTATATATCATCATCTTTTAACATCTGTCTTCCATGCATGCATGCATGGGTAGAACAGTTGACAGGAGCTGGCCAAGTAGAAAAACTATCCCAGGCCACTGTGTCTGTTTTGGCAGGGATTTTACGGTTAGATGCCCTTCCTAACACCAACCACTCAACAGAGTGCATTCAGTGCTTTTTTACGTGGCACTAGCACGTAAATATGAGGGTGAATCAAAAAGTAATGCCACTTTGTTTAGGACAGGTATAATTTCCAACACAGGAACATGTATCATACATCAAAATGAAGCTGGTCCTCTGTGGATCACATCCCTACTTCTCAACATAGTCACCGTTTCTGTCAATAGCAATGTTCCACCTTCCAATGAGAGCATGTGCCCCTGCTCCGTAAAATTCTGTTGACTGTTCTTTGAGTCACTTCTTCACTACAGTTTTCACTTCCTCATCACTGGACTATCATCTCTTCAGTGCCAAGAAAGAGGGTTTGAGAGGCAAACATTATTCCAGTTATGAGGAAGTGAAAACTGTTGAGTGAGAGACCAACATAACTCCTTGTAACACTTAAGATGAACTGAAGGCGGGATTATGGCAGCATTCACCAACTTAAACAAGGAGACCATCCAGAAGAGTTGCAGGAGATTTCAAAGTCCTCTGAAGGCCATGGTTGAAGCCAATGGCGATTTTATTGAATAAATTCACTCTTTAGTATTTCAAGATATTTTTATGTAATTTTAGTATTTCAATATATTTGTTAAAATGAGATGTCAGTGTTGTTTTCATTTTTGCATAATTTAGATGACAATATATTCACTGCACCCTGTGTATACATGCATGCATGCACCCACACACATACACAGATACATCCATACATACAAACATTGGTGTTGGTTTGGAACCAGATGATTAATGGCTAAGTCCCATTGCAGTAATGCTATCGGCTGCAATTCTATATTATACGTGTGTGTGTGTGTATTACCTGTGTACAGGTAGACTTATTCATTTCACTACCTACTAACCTAGAACAGACACACAAATTTAGTTGCACCTCTCTGCACCATGCACACCAACCAGCCGACCAGCCAGCACACCACACCATAACGATCTCCACTGAACAGTTGTGTATGTTGCACCATCACTGCTGTAACTATCACCACCACCACCACCATCACCACTAGTGCTACCAGCAGCAGCAGCACCACCGCTACCACCAACACCACCATTACTGCCATTACTACCACCAACACCACTACCACAACTTCCGCTATCACCACCATCATTACTACTACTACTACCACTACCACCATCATTACTACTACTACTACCACCACCACCACCATTGCCTCCCTCCCCACTACCATCACTGTCACCACCACCATCACCCACAGCCAACATAATTTCATCTCTACTGTCACCACCACCACTACACTGTGTGTGGCACCGTCTATTCCCCCCAACTCCACCTCTTCTATCATGCACTATCTGAGGGTAACAGCAGAAATGGGCTGTTTTTAGCTGCTGTAGAGAGAAATTGGCAAACTGTAAAGGGATGGCGGGGGGGGGAGTGTGAGGAGTGACGAAGGGAAGGAGGGAGGGAGGAAGGAGACGGGGGACGGGGACAA
>NC_068992.1:62310524-62317817 GCF_001194135.2 Octopus bimaculoides
ATGGGCTGTTTTTAGCTGCTGTAGAGAGAAATTGGCAAACTGTAAAGGGATGGCGGGGGGGGGAGTGTGAGGAGTGACGAAGGGAAGGAGGGAGGGAGGAAGGAGACGGGGGACGGGGACAAACGATGACAGACTCAAACAACTGCAACAACAACAACAACAACAACAAAAGACAAACGACAGACAAAAAAGAAAGCCCCCCCCCGAAATGAATTTTCAAATAAGAAAAAGGGAAGCGGGGGGGGGATCAACATAAACAAAAAAAAACAAATAGGAGAAAGGGGTGGGGGGAGAAGAAAAGCATTATTTCAAGTAAACTACCTGAACAACAACAACAACATCAGCTGCAGCAACATCAGCAGCAATAACATGAGCAGCTGTTGAAACATGTACAGCTTGAGTATCTTCCGCAGTTTATCTTGTATATGTCATCATCATCACCGTCATCATTATCGCCATATCGTCACCATGGTGATCATCATCGTCATCGTCATCACCACTACCATTGCCATCATGTGGATGATGATGGTGGTGATGACGAGGGAGATGATGACAGTGATGATGGTAATGATGGTGACGATGATGATTATGATGGTGGTGATGACGAGGGAGATGATGACAGTGATGATGGTAATGATGGTGATGACGATGATTATGATGGTGGTGATGATACTGATGATGCTGCTTATCGTGATGACGATGAAGATTTCAAATGATGATGTTGAGTGATGCGGATGATGATGACACTGAAGGCGATGACAACAACAACAACGATGATGATGATAAGTTTGATGAGGGTGATGAAAAGGATTATGAAGATGATGATGATGTGGACAATGACAATGGTGACAATAATGGTGATGATGACAATAATGATGCTGATGATGGTGGTGGTGGTGATGACCACATTGAGTGAATTGGTGGGAGGATCTGTGAGTGTGATAAGGAAAGTTTAGCTTGAGTAAGTGTGGAATGTAGTGGAGTGAAGCATGAGTGCAGCAAGGAGAGTTTAAGTCGAGTGCATGGAACGAAGAATTTGCTTTTGGAGTTAGCCGAGTGTGGCTCGTTGAGTATGAGTGCAGATTGCTGTGTAAGTGCAGTGGTTGAGGTGGGGGTGTGCAATACTGCAAGTGTGGTGCAGTGAGTAATTTCAACCAGAATTGATCACTTTTCTAATCAGTACTTCATTCCCTTCATCATTATGAAACTAATTTTAATTAAAATTTAATTAAATCCTCCAACTCTCGCCCTTTTAACTTAAAATCCCGTAGCCTGTCATAGGTGTTGTCGCCAAAAACTCTGTTGAGAAATGACAAATTGTTAATTAATTATGCACTAATTACCTCGTTTTCTCTCCCGCTCTCTCTTTTTCAGTACTGGTCGGATTATCAGCTACAATGGGATTCAAAAGATTATGGTGACATTTCCAGTATCCGTATCAGGCCTGAGCTTATATGGACACCAGATGTGGTACTGTTTAATAAGTAAGTAGAACTGACTGGCATTGGCTAACTATCGTATGTTCTTGCATGGGGATACCATCGATATAAGTGGGTCGTGTAACTTATCGTATTTGAAATTTTAAGGGGTTAGTTGATTTGTTGCCCCATATCTTTTCTCTTTTATCTGTTCCTGAAATTAGACTGTGGCCATGCTGGGGTACTGCATTGAACAATTTTTTAGTCAAACAAATTGACCCCAGTACTTAGTTTTTTGTTAAGCTTGGTATTTATTCTATCGGTCTCTTTTGCCAAACCGCTAAGTTACGGGTATGTAAACACACCAACACTTGTTGTCAAGTAGTGGTGGGGGACAAAAACACACACACACACATATACAACAAGCTTCTTTCAGTTTCTGTCTACCAAATCCACTCACAAGGCCATAGTAGAAGACAATTGCCCAAGTTGTCACACAGCAGGACTGAACCCAAGACCATGTGGTTGAGAAGAAAGCTTCTTACCACACAGCCATTCCTGCACCTGAGATGGATGGCATGCATGGGTTAAAGATGTCTGGAACTGAATAGATGAAGATGCTATCTAACAGCATAAAATGGCATTAAAGTTGAACTGAAAACAAAGAATAAAACAATATAACATAGAGTTATAAACTGCATTGAAAGAGTATAAAACAGCATGAAGTAGAATTGAAAACAGTAATAAAGCGGAATTAATAACAGCATAAAAATGGTATTAAAGCAGAACTGAAGACAAATTTGAAAACAGATAAGCATAGAATTAAAACTGTATTAAAATAGCATAAAGTAGCATAAAATATAATTAAAAACAGCATAAAATAGGTGAAACAGCATTAATATTGAACTGAAATAAGCATAAAAACAGCATGAAATCCAGTTAAAACAACATTAAAACCTCATGAAAACACAATTAGAAACAGCATAAAAGTAAATACTAAAATTAGAAAACAGTTTAAAACAAACTGAAAACAGAATAGAGCAGAATTAAAACCAGATTAAAAATAACATGAAATAAAACAAAACTGACATTAAAGTAGAATTTAAAACTTAAAAACAGCATAGAAAAGCAAAATAAAAAACAATTAAAAACCGCTTCAAACGAATTATATAACAGTATAAAATTAGTACAAAACAGCATAAAGATAAATATTAAAAACAACAATAAAAACAAAGAAAGAAAATATCTGTTCAAGGCAATTAATTTTATGCTTTATGGAAGAAACAAAAGTGAGCTCAATATTTTGAGCTGTAAAAGTAAGAAAAAAAGGAGAAGAGAAGAAAGAAAGTGAGATCTATGAAAGCAATATTTGATAATAAATACTGCATGGTGAATATTGAATTGTCTGGCATACAAGTTCATATAGTATGTAGTGTAAGCATTCCAACATTATCACTGTTTTCAAATCCTGCTGTCTTTCACAAGGTAGTGAAAGATGAAGGACAAATTTAAGTAGTAAAGAATGGTGTTTTTCATTCAAAAGAGTGTTTGTACTATCAAGGGAGATAATGTATGGAAGAGTACTTGTGTTGTATGCATATGTGTGTTTGTGTGTGTTTCATCAAGTCAAGGGAGGTAATATACAAAACTGCATGTGTGTGTGTGTGTAGTGTGTATACCTGTGTAGCATGTTGTCAAAGTGAATATATGAGTGTGTGTGTAAGTGTGTGTATACTGCTGTGTAGGTGTTCTGGCTTTCTCCTTTCTGAGCTGAAAGCATTCCAAGTGCATCTTTATCTCTCAACCTTCTAACTTCAATAGAATAAGACCTGTCAAGCATTATTATTATTCATGGTGTGCCACTAATGTGCCACTAATGTTTTATATTCGGAACCAATGTCTTTGATACTTGGTCACAACCAGTTTCCTTATGTATCGAGGCTCTTTCTTCCAATCCTTTTATGTTCCCAGAAGAGCAGATTTCTGAATCTCTCAATAAGTACTTAGGGCTCCTATGGCAACTGGGATTACTTTTGTAGAAATCTTCCATAGTCTTTATATTTCCCTAACTGAATCCTGGTATTTTCTTATTTCCTCCTGTTCTTTGACTGCTACATTCATGTCTGCAGATAGAGCCACATCTCTGTTGATACACTCTCTCTTCCTCTTGTCCAGAGCCATAACATCTGGTCATCAGGTATGAATTTTACGATCAGTCTATATATCAAAACCCCATGAAATTTTATACTGGTTATTCTCTGTGACAATATCTGGTTGATATTCATACCATTTTGTTCCTTCTTCAAATCCTCTCTGCCAAAATATGTCCTGGTGCTGTGCCTTGGTCACACAGTCATGTAGTTTGAAAATTTTATTTTGAAAGAAAATAAATGGTTTTTTTTGTGTCATCTAAGGAAAGAATAGGGACTAAAGTATGGATTTTCATTCAAATTCTAGTGAGTTTTTCCAGTTTTAGAAACACCAATGACGATTTTTGTCATTGTTGTTGTTAGCAAATTTGTTCCAAAAGTCTGGTGAAATTTACTCAAATTTCATGAAGTAACTTTGTGAAAAAAAGGGCGTACAGTAAAATTCAAGACAAATGCATAATTAACTATAAAATTCCATAATGTTATCTTTTGCTTCTTTTATATAAAAAAATCATTTGATATTTGATGTTTTTTTTTTTTTTTTACATTGATTATTTCAACAACATACATCTATCTGTCTATCTACTTACCTTTTCTCCCTTTCTTACTTTGCTTCTCTCTCTTTCCATACATTCCATGTTTTCCTGCTAATATCCAAGAATTTAGGCACAATGATCTTCTGAAGAATCTATCACAGACATTATCCATTCATTTAAGTCTTCATACACTTGTTTTAAAAGATATATTGTTTCTTATTAAAAATGCCACTGTTTCTATTTCTTTCTTGTCTTGCAGTGCTGATGGCAACTATGAAGTTTCATACAAACCAAATGCTGTAATTGTAAAAGACAGCAATGTAACTTGGATTCCTCCCGCTATTTACCAAAGTTCTTGCACAATAGATGTAGAATATTTTCCATTTGATCAGCAAAGCTGTGAGATGAAGTTTGGTTCATGGACGTTCAATGGAGACCAGTTGACATTTATATGGAAGCAGGGTGACAAACTGGATTTTACGGATTACCTCGCCAGCGGTACCTGGGATATTGTTGACTGCCCTGGTGAAGTGAGGACTATCACTGAGAAGGAGACTGGTGTGAAAAAGACCTTAGTTGTGTTCACTTTGGTTCTTCGCCGAAAGACATTGTTCTATACTGTCAACTTGATCATACCCTGCGTTCTTATATCTTTTGTGAGTGTATGTGTGTTTGCACTTCCTGCAGACGCTGGAGAAAAGATGACACTTTGTATATCCATTTTACTGGCCCTGGTTGTATTTTTACTGCTGGTTTCCAAAATTTTACCCCCTTCTCTGACTATTCCTCTTATTGCCAAGTATCTCCTTTTCACTTTCATCATGAATATTTTTGCCATCGTTCTAACCGTTATCATTATAAACAGAAATTACCGCACACCACGCACGCACAAAATGCCAACCTGGATACGTGTTGTCTTTCTTTATTATCTTCCAAAAATTTTATTCATGGAACGGCCAGACCACGATGAGCGCTGGCAAAATAAAAAGAAGAGTCAACCTCAGGTGGAAGAGGTGACCGTTCCTGAGCAGCCTCGACATTACTCTGCTGCAGCAGCAAGACGTGCAGATTTACTGGAGTTGCACGAAATTCATCACCCAAACTGCAAGCTCAACTCCAAATCTACCTCCACAGATTATATCCGGAGAGAGCCTGATAATGTTGAACAATTTTCGATGACACCACACATTATACGTGCATCAGAGGCTGTTAAGTTTATTACACAGCATTTAAAAAATGAAGATGAGTATGAATCTGTGAGTACTTTCTCATACTCATTACTATTTTTTTTTTTCATTTTCATAATGATTTTATCTGAAGTATGTATATACATACCTATCTGTCTATATATATGTTTATAACAAATATCTGTTTATATTCATATTTATCTATTCATCGATGTATGTCTGTGTTTGTTTGTCTGTCTGTCTATCTTTCTATCTCTCTCTTTATATATACATATATATATATATATATAGATATATATATATACAACTATTTATAGTTTAGTGTTTCATTAATGTAAGATTAACAAAAAAACCTACTCCATCCAGTAAGAAGTTTCTTGCATTGGAGACATGGGTCTAAGCAGGTTTTCACAACATGCTTTTTGTCTCCAATGTAAGAAACTGTTAGCAGCTCATATCATTATACTATATACATTAAATGATATATATTAACACAAGGAGAAAAACAGAACACAAGGAGAAAAGTTAGACGTAAGAAGAGCAAACAGGAAACAAGATGCAAAACTTAACGGATGGGAAATATAGACAAAGATACGCTACATGGAATATTCACAGCTGAGTTTTCCTCATTAGTCAATGACCCAAAATATCATAGGGGTTTTGAGCCATTACCGTTGAGACCACTCAATCTTGGAGGCACCAGTGCCATTATTGAGCTACTGGGAAAAGGCTAGCAAATATATACTAATACAGAAACAAACAAGGCATTATATAAATACAAAAGAGAAAGAATTATGTGTATATAACAGTATGAAGCTTTACGGCTATTTACAGCTGAAGAAAAATATAATAATTATCATATACCACAAATACAACAAAGAACTTTGCAGCTATCAAATGAACTTAACAGGGTTGTGCAAAGTTGAAAAGGAGAACAGACACACACACACACGCATATATAAGTTTAGCTGGCAGAATTGTTAGCATGCCAGGTGAAATGCTTAGCTCATTTTGTCTGTCTTTACCTTCTAAGTTCAAATTCTATTAAGGTTAACTTTGCTTTTCAACCCTTCAGGGTTGATGAGATAAGTATCAGTTATGTGTAATATCTTCCACAATAGACCCTCGTTTGTGCCTTTAATAGAAAGGATATATGTGTGTGTGTGTGTGAATGTATTATTGTACTTGTCTTATGTCTTCTAATCTTGTTTGCCTATCATATCTTGCTTTTTATACCATGGCAGCTTCTGTTAATGACACTTCCAAATTGAACAATATTGTCAAAATATGTCAAAATTGTGATGATATTTGGTTGACAACTGATGAAGGGCTAAGTTTGTATACATACACTGTGTGATTTCTCTTTTTATGATTATCACAAATTTCATTTTCTTCCCTTGTGAAACATGGAATACGTTGCTACATTACTGATTGTTGCTGATGATTTGCAGGAAAATGCACCATCTGCACATCTCTTTTTGAAATAGCTGCTTATTGCTTCCTTCCTTCCTTCTTATGATCTGTACTCCTGCAGCAACTCAACTGTCATGTTTAAATATATAAATGTCATAATGTAACCTTTACCAGTTGTTTACCTGTTTACAATTTGATTCTGTTATACACATAAGCTTCTCTCATTTATAAAACATCAATTAAAAAAGGATCAGCAGAGGTATTGCAACACCAGTGGTGATACTTCAACAATGATCACAACAGAGTTAAACGAGTGAAAGATAAAACATCAGATCAAAAGGCAATCTTTGATTAGTAATCACTTATATTACTACACTTTATACTCACAGACTAGTTTTATGAATTCTGTCCCTTGATAATGTGTATATTTTATATGCAAGGGTGGTGCTCTGTTTGCCTCTGTCCTACTACATTATGCTCTGGGTTCAGCCTTTTCACAGATGTTGTAGATAATTTGCATATATATGTATATATATATATATATATGTGTGTGTGTATATATATATATATATATATATATATATATATA
>NC_068992.1:62318064-62320229 GCF_001194135.2 Octopus bimaculoides
GAAGGGCATCCAGCTGTAGAAACTCTGCCAAACCAGATTGGAGCCTGGTGTAGCCATCTGGTTCACCAGTCCTCAGTCAAATCGTCCAACCCATGCTAGCATGGAAAGTGAATGTTAAACGATGATGATGATATATATATATATATATATATATATATATATATAGAGCACTTATCACCAGTTTTTGTATTTTTTGCTTAACACTGAGGAAGTTTTTAATAGGATTATGTAATGCTACAATGAACAGTTAATTTAATGAAACCCCTGTATGTTTTATAAAGAATATACCTTGATATATTTTCTGAAGTTTATTAATATTATGTATGTGTGTTCATTCAGTCAATCGTTCGTTACCGCAATTTATGTTGTTTTGAGTCCCATCTTTTGTGATTTTACATTGTCTTTTTTTTTAATTAATAGAAAAATCAGTTGATTTATCTAACTCTGTGTCAGTCTTAAGGAATATGTCTAATAGCATAGACATTATAAAAATACCAAAGCATGCATACTATATTGGAAAATCAAATAAAAGACTTGTGAGAATATATACAAATCATTTATTAAAGGAGACAATAGAATTTCTAAAATTACCAATGGTAGTCAAGATGGCACTTTATCAGTTACAATGACAAGGGTTCCAGTTGATCCACCACTCAAAGGAACAGCCTGCTCATCAAATTAACATGTAAATGGCTGAGCACTCCACAGACACATGTACCCTTAACTTAGTTCATAAGGAAACTCAGTGTGGCACAGAGTGTGACAAAGCTGGCCTCTTTGAAATGCAGGGACAATTCTTTTTTGCCAGCTGAGTGGATGAGAACAATGGGAAATAAAGTGTCTTGCTCAAGGACACAATGCTAAGTTGGGAATTGAACTCATGACCTTATGATTGTGAACCAAATACCCTAACAACCAAGCTACATATCTTCACACTAGTTGAGGCATGCCTGTGTCATATAATTGAGTATGTGTTTGTGTGCGTGTATATATATATATATATATATATATATATATATATATATATGGTGAAGTATATTTGCCACCTAAATGTGGCTAACCCTTAAGGGTCAATGCTACTGTAGCTTGTAGCCCCAGGAAGACATCTCCTCCAGCTGGCTATTGACACGCTTTCTGTGCCCTCTCAGTATTTGCAAAGGGAAGTCATCGTTCCCATCTCCAGCCTGATGTGATACATACAGACCCGAGTTTCTGGGTATTGACCCGTCATCAGCGTGTGACAACCACCGGTTGGCGATGGGAAGTGGGTCTCAATGCAAATATATATATTTTTTCCAGTGAACTTGCCATGAGGAGTGGCATATCCAACGTTTCGGATTCAATACTTTGTCAGAGGGCAGAGAAAAAGAGAAGAAAAAGAGAAAGAAGTCAAACAGAGTTTACATCCTCTCAGCTTGAGTTGTAGCAAGTTTTTCAAGCTTAGAGGATGTAAATTCTGTTTGACTTTTTTCTCCTCCTCCTGACAAAGGTTTGAATCTGAAATGTTGGATATTCCACTCCTTATGGCAAGTTCACTGTATCCTTTTCACTGTTTTGTATATTTTTTTAAGTCTTGCCAATCCCGAGCTAAATTATTGCCTTTATATATATATATATATATATATATATATGTAAGTCATTTTCTCATTCTTACTTTCTGTTTCCCATTTATCTTTCAGGTATTAGATGACTGGAAGTACATTGCCATGGTCTTGGATCGTCTGCTATTATATATCTTTTTAGCAGTGACATTTGGTGGAACTGTTGGCATTCTAATGAATGCTCCACACATATTTGAGTATGTTGATCAAGACGCCATCATCAAAGCGATCATGAAAGAAAATGCAATGAACACTCCTGCATGAAGAAGACAAAAAACAAAGCAGTGTGGAATAAAAAATAAAAAACCAAGAAATGCGCAGAGAGAGAGAGGAAAAAAGAATTTCAAAAAAGATGAGGAAAACAGAAAAACAGAACAGGAAAAACCAAAAAGAATAATATATAAATAAAAAAGGAAAGAAATTTATAAGTAGAAGAAAAGTCTGTTAAGGATTGGTGAAGAGTGTTGATGATGATGATGCTAGATATAATACAAGCAAAAACAATAACTTCCATTGTTTTAATTAATTATTAATACTTTTTTTAATTTTTTTTTTTTTTTTTTG
>NC_068992.1:62320250-62321066 GCF_001194135.2 Octopus bimaculoides
AGACCCTTTTTTTTTTTTTTGAATTTCTACATGATTTTGGCTACGAAAAATTGCAGAAAATTAATAACAAATAACAACAGAATTAAGTGAGGAGAAAGTATTTAATAAAATAAAATAAAATAAAATAAAACAACGGACAAATTAACGAAGGCAACAAAAACAAAAAGAAGGTAACAAAAAATTACCACAAAACAAAAACAGCAAACAAACAAAATGTACTTTTTTTTTGTCGTTGTTGAAACTATTCGAAGACTTTTTCTTCGTCACTGACATTTACATAATTAATACAATTTAAGTGGAATTCATAATTAGAACAAGGTCAGTCTGGAGTATGATCAGGACGGAAGACATTGACAAACTATAATATAGGTATTGATATGTAAATAAATAAATACAAAAATACATGTATATGATGTGTGTGCATATATATATACATATATGTACACATGCTTACATCTTTGTATGTCTATGTATGTATAAATATATATATGTGTATTTATTTATATATATATATATGTATATATATATATATATCTACACACATAACATATACACATATAACCCACACTAGCATGTAACATGGGTATTAAATGATGTTATCTACACAAATATAAACATAAATGCATATATAAATACATAAGTATACATGCATATATATACATATACACACATGTATATATATGTGTATGCATATATGTATATATATATATATAATTGTGTCAAGGCCCTTTAATCGTTTAAGGGTCGTACATAGATATATATGCACTTGATCACAAATTTATATCTATCTGTACCTCTATATCTATCTATATATAT
>NC_068992.1:62321076-62323118 GCF_001194135.2 Octopus bimaculoides
TTGCATAATATTAACGATAATAACAATATTAAAAATAATAGTAGCAGTGATATCTATTCATTTAAGTATTTATTATGGGCAAGTGAAAATTAATGACTAGAAGGAATGAAGACAAAAAAGAAAAAAAAGCATGAAACTACATCTGGAAAGAGATGAGAAAATTCCGAAAGAAAAAAAAAAGACAATGATCACATGACTGATTAGAGGAAACCAGGCAGAATTTAGGCATGCATGCACACGCACACACACACGCACTTAAAATGAACTTTGAAACGAATTTGAAATAGTGGAGATTATGTCTATGTGTGTATGTATGCATGTGTGTGTATATATGTATGTGTGTATATATATATATATACACACACATGTAGATATATGTGCATACATATGTATGTATATATATGCATACACATATATACAGATACGTATATTGTATACACACACGTTTATATATATGTTTCTATATATGTACATTTATATATGTGTATGTAGTATATATATATATATATATATATATATATATATATATATATATATGTGTGTGTGTGTTTATGGGTATATAATATATATATATATATATATATATACATACATGCACACGTATGGATAGAATTTTGCCATGTAGCAGTACCATGAAATGGAAAAAAAAATTATGTATAGATAAGTGGTATAAACTATTTTAGGACATTTATTAACAGAATAACTCACTTGCTTCAGTATACCCGAGTTTGGTGTCAGAGCAGAACAACAGAGCTATACAAAATTTTGTTAATATTTATTATTTATGCCTAAAACAAGCAAAAACTGAGAGAAAGTTAATAATGGATATAAAATAGCCAGAAGAAGCAATAGAAACGTGTCTAAATTTGTCAGCTCCTCAGTAACCATTTTCACTTCTCTTTTCATATTTTCTCTCCCTGGCTCTCCCCCCACTCTCTCTATATATATATCTGTTTCTGTCTGTCTATCTATCTATCTGTCTCTCATTTTCTTCTTTCTCCTTCCCATCTCATTTTAGTCTGTTCTCTCTCTTCCCCTCTCTCTTCCACTTCAATTCTGACCTTCCTGCAATACTTTTGTCTTCCCACAACTAATTCTACATGTCAGTCATAATTCTTCTAAATCATTGCTTTATTTCTCTCTCTGTCTTTATTCAAGGTTTAACAGTCACCCATCCATTAAACCATTAGCTTTCAGATTACTTTGTTAAATGTAATACTAATCTATTCACAATATTTAAAATTCATCTTATATTACCTTCTAGGTTAGATTTCATAGACGGTTTAGATCTCATAGATTGTTTATTTTTAGAATGACATTACAGGCTAGGTGAGAGAGACCAGATCTGGACAGTTTGAGCAAAATAAAGTGCATGGAATATTTGGGCCTCATATGGCCAGTTCAAATGCTAAAAGGCAAACATTCTTTCAGCATTTAACATTACAAAAACACACAATCATCTATGATTTGCCCATACATTTATTCTCTGCTGTCAAAAGAGCTCACTTATTAAAATCCTTCATAACTTCATCCTGTTCGTCTTGGAAGATGAGCTGACTTATTAAGTTTTGTATACATGTCTTCCTGTCTTGACATCAAATTCGGGTGCACGGAAGCAAATGTGCAATTATGTTAATTTACATACATAGAATTGTCTTGGCATTCAGTCAACACATTCAGTGGGTGTTTCTATACTGTCGTGTGTGTTATACTGGTTGTCTATGCTTAAGTTTTCTCATATATACTTTATATATATATGTGCGTGTGTGTGTGTGTGCATGTATGTATATATATATATATATATATATATACACACATACATAGATACATATATGTTTGTGTGTATGTAGATATATATATATATACATATAAGTGTATATATGTTTATATGTATATATATATATATAAATCTATATATATATATATATATATATATATACTCACGTACATATATATAGTTAATCAGAAAACATATGCTCATGTTTTGAGTTCTGTTTTCCTGTTTGCATCACCAAACCTATATATAAATATCTTTATACACA
>NC_068992.1:62327980-62330260 GCF_001194135.2 Octopus bimaculoides
TAGGAAAAGGCTATTTGGAAAGTCTCCACCACGATGGGAAGACAATCTAGTCCAGTAATTTGGATGAAGATGGAAAAGTATGATGCAATATATATATATATATATATATATATATATATATAGGAATTGATAGTAGTTGTAGCATATCGAGTATTTGCTTTTAATATGCCCATTTGCTGCAGGATAGCTTACTAGGAAAGTTCCTTAGATGTTAAAGAACACTGAATGTCCCGGACAAGGTGAGACAATTCGCTTCGAAATGATTGAGTATCAGAGAAATCAATATTTTGCCGTGTGTGTGTGTGTGTGTGTGTGTATAAATGCTAATGGCGAAGTGAGTCCAGAAAGAGCCGAAGGTGAGCTAGCTTAACTGATGAGGCAACGGAAATTGCCGAAATTGACGAATCAGTGTTAAGAATTCTTGAGTGGCATTTTACGGACGATTATAGTCCCTGTTAGTGTACATGTTCACATTCATGTGCGTTAACTACATAATTAGAGCGTTTTAGGTCTTATTTCTAGCAATGTGGGTGTTTTCTGACACCCTGGTCGCATTTAGTGATATTTATAATTCTTTTTGGTAAAACATTGCAAACTGTTGTACAAAAATGAACAAAAAACAGAAACAAAAAGAACACTGGCGGAATAAAAAAGAACAAATTGCGTGTATTAGGTTAATTCTCAGGAAAACAGGAAAACGTCTTTAATATTTCGAGCGTGTTTTCTTCTACGGAAAAAAGATTGACGAGAAGAGAAAACATAAGGAAAAGAGCAAACGTGTCTCACTCAGACAATTGCTGTATGTATGTATGTATGTATGTATGTATGAGGGACGTGAACATATACACTAACAGGGACTATAATCGTTCTAAAAGGTCTCTCTCTTCGAGTGAAAGGAAGATCGTATGATGCATGTGTAGGAACAGCAATACTACATGGTAGTAAGATTTGGCTCCTGAATACAGAGAACGTGTGACGACTAAAAAAGAACGAAGCTGACATGCTCTGCTGGATGCGCGATGTCAGTGTACATGTGCGACAGAGCGTTAGTGTATTTAGAGAAGAGTTAAGCATAAGAGAAGTTAGATGCAGTTTGTTATGTGATGCGTATGGATGTGGACAGCTGCATAAAGCTATGTCAATCAATGAAAGTGGATGGAAATCGTGGAAGAGGGAGATTCAGGAATGTATGGGACGAAGTATTGAAGGCTGATCGCAAGAAGCTGAGATGACGAAGGACAGATATCTGGTACCTCACTCTCCTCTAGGAGACCCGTCTACCAGCTCAGAATTGGTATAAAAACATCTTGATAATGGCTGTCCACTACTACCTCCGTCCTCTATGATCAATCTACCTTCTTCCCCAATATTCCATCCCTAACATCCATCACTTCTCTATCACCTGAGAGAAGAGTAGGCATATACTACATTCCCCTACTTTCTCACTTGCCTGCCTCCCTTCTACTCTGGCGAACCATTTCCCATTATCCTTCCCCCCCGCCCGCCTACTGTCTCCACCAGCCACCAACTTTCCATGCCTTCTCGCCTCTTTGTCATTCCTTGTCATTAATAGCTCGCTTACCTGCTATCACCCTCAATACCGTCACATATCTAACTGCAACCATCACCCCTGAGCCTCACCTATATTTCTTAGATTCTGTAGGAATTGTGACAGTTGTCTCCCCTCCGTTTCCTGCCTCCGTTTGGCCGTTCGTTTCTCAGAAACTGTATTTAATTGTAGTATTTGGGATCCTTCTAGGATGGCTATTTATCTTTCTGGCTCTATGTTCATAGGTGTTATCATTAAGGGGACTGCTATTACTAATTTTTTTACTAACTACTTTATTGCTGTCTCTAGCGTTCTGGAATTCAGATAGTCTCCCAGTATAATGCGCCGCTATAATTTGTGCTAAGTCATCGCTTGTGGAGAAGTCTAATCTGATACTGTGTCTATTAAAGATTTTATGGTATTTGTTCGAGTTAGGAAAATGTTTATCTATAGTGGCGAAAACTTTCCGTGAAATGTTAAAAGTTATTTGTCTACCGAATTCTGCATTATACCAAAATGTATAAATGTATATGCATGTATACATGGCCCCAGTCTAATAACTAAAACAAGTAAAAGATAAAGGAGAAAAGATATTGCGTGTGTGGGCGCGCGCGTGTCTATGTGCGTATACATGAATATATGAATACACACACACACATATATATATATATATATATACACTCAGTGTAAGAACATATAGCTATAATGATTATTCACATGTTACACACACA
>NC_068992.1:62330288-62331368 GCF_001194135.2 Octopus bimaculoides
ATATATATATATATATATATAAACATGTTTCTTATACCTTTATTATTATATCTATGAATGATCAAGAATACATGACAATATTGTTGACGTTTAAGAAAATACCAAGGAACTCCTGTTGCAAGAAGAACAAAGGGTAAAGTGTGTGTCAACGTAATGTTGTCAGCCAGGAAATTTTAAATATTGAAAATTATGCCCGTATTAATGATGGAAAGAGAATCTGTATGTTTATAACTAAATTCTGCCCAAGAAAGCCAAGGAAGACAATTCCAAAGGATGAAACAATAATTAAAGTTACTGAAAAAGACAAAAACTTGAAGAACAATTTTGATCACTGTTCAGCGAGAATGAGGTGGGTTTGTCCAACTTCTGTTTTGAGAAGAAACATTACCTTCAACCAAAATGGTTCAGGTAGTAGTTACCAAAGATGTTTCAAATTCAGAGAGGCGAGTATTCAACGATTCCATTCAAAATGTCGTAAATTATCATGGGTTTAGACTTCTTTTGGTTAAAACAGCAACGTCTATATTGTGCAGCTGTGAAACATTGCCAATATGATAAAAAAACCCCCCAGATATTATGATGCTAATTGTAACTATTGTTCACTAATTAGATTTCTGATGTAGCTGTGTGTGTGGCTAAGAAGCAGCTTCCAATCAAAGATCCCTAAGGTCTTGGATTCAGTTCCACTGTATTGCGTTTTGGGTATGTGTCTTGTACTATTGTTCTGGGAAGTCTTGCGAGCTGATTGGTAAATAGAAACTAAAAGGAGACCGTCGTGTGTATGTATGTATATGTATATATATATATATATATAAGAATTAAGATATAAACTCAAATTAGGCAATCATACTCATACATTTATAAAATCGACTTTAAATGCGCATACGTATATGAATACTTATCGACACATAGGAATATTTAAAAAAATATAAAATATAAGTATATATATAAATATACATAAAAATACATGTAAATAAAACCCATGTGGGATACGTATGGAAGGAAGTTATATATATATAACTATGAGTGCTTTTATGTAGCACATGTCTGTACGAGAGGTCAGGTTACCTTTATATATAT
>NC_068992.1:62331766-62334130 GCF_001194135.2 Octopus bimaculoides
TATATATATATATATATATGTAGTGAGGAAAGACCTTTCACTACATATGAGTTTTCTGCAGGATGACTCAAATTAATAGGTATGCGTTCTTAGTACTTAAATAATTAAGCCACTAAAATCCCGGTTAGAACGACGGTTGAAGTTATAGCTGTGTGATTGTCTTGTTCAAAAAACAGCTAATGGTAGCTTCCCTTTGAGTCAGTAGGTATAGGCTAAAGTAGTGAGAAAAAGCCTTTCTTCACTACTTTAGCATATATATATATATATATAGGTATATAATACACATATACACACATACATTTGGACGGTTTGACAGGTGCTGGTAAGCCAAAGGACTGCACTAATCTCCACTGTCTGTTTTGGCATGGTTTTTTTTTTTACAGTTGGATGCCCTTCCTACTGTCAACATATATACACATATATATATGCATATACATGCGTGTATACGAGTGCTTCTGAGTATCCTTGTCGAGACATCATGTGATGGCTGTAAATGAGCATCATTGTCATACCAGCGAGGTTGTTCACTTCTCGACTTCTATGGTGAACATGTTCTGCTATGGGGAAATATTACTTTGGTTGGAAGCAAGTGTGAGTTGTCGACGGGAAGGGCATCCAACCGGAAATAAATCAAATTCCAGGTCATCAAAATATGGAAAAGTGGGCATTAAAAAGACAAAGACGATGACAGTGAGGATGATGATAATGATGATGACAGTCCTGTTTATCAAATATGTCAACGCTAAATTAACTATTGGTTTTCGTGCTGAAGGTGTTCCTGAGAAAATAACTAATTAAAATTTTTTTTAGAATATTATAAATGATTTATGATATTAAATGTTGATTTGCAATTTTGATACAAGGCCAGCAATTTGGGTAAGTCGATTACATCGACACTTCTGCTTAACTGGTGTTTATTTTATCGATCGCGAAAGGATGAAAGGCAAAGTCGAGCTCGGCAGAATTTGAGCTCAGAACATAAAGGCGGACCACTGCTAAGCATTTTGCATGGCGTGCTAACGATTCAGCCAGCTTGCCGTCTTAATCGTCTTTAAAATATCGGCTGACTATGAAGGAGTGATGCTAGACCTGTGAAATCTTGCATGGATTAATTTCACCGATTCTTATTAATAAATGTATTGTTATGTGCATGAATGAGTATGGATTTTCAGAGAGTTCGATGGTTTGTAAACAATGTGAGCCTCTTTCTGTCCTTGGTTCAAATCTTGACTGAGTCTTTGCGTCGTCTATCTCAGCATTTCACCTAATTCTATGCTTCATACTTCGTTGAGAATCCTTAAAAAAATTTTACCCGAGGTAGACTAGCAGCCTCTCCAAGTATACATTTATGTTACTACTACTACTAATAATAATAATGATAATAACAATACTCCTGCTGCTACTACTACTACTACTACTACATTACTGGTACAATATATTATCGGTGGAAACGATATCACGTTGATAGAAACACTACGATGTGGTGGTATAAGCATTATAATATTAAGCGATCAATGTTGTATTACTAGAATAAGCGTTATGATATCAACTGTAAAGTTTATACCAGTGTCCACAAAACGTACACATAAGTCAGACATAAAGACAGTTATCGACCAAAAATACTCTTACTCAGTTTCGTGCCTTTAACGATAAGACTGGGGACTTCGTACATCAGCGGCACCTTCAAAATTTGCGTAGAGTTAGGGAACGAGCGAACAAAACAATTCAAGGTGGACGTACAAAAGTAAACAAATGTAATTTGAAACGATAGACGACGACAATAAATAAAGCCTTTTGGTCAAATACGAGAATGATGGATTAACGTCTGGAAGAAATCCTCGGATGGATATGAAAACAGTATTAGTGAGAGAGGAGAGAAAGTTGACTTGCTCACTAGGCATCCAGTGGCGAAAATGCAGAAAATAGAAAATCAGTCAAGGGGCAGCAGATAGAAGGGAAAGAGGATGAGAGAGAGGGAGAGCGAGAGAGCGGCAGAGAACTGAGGAGGGAAGGGACAAAGTCTACAATTAAGTGTGAAAAGACGAGCGAAAGGGAGAAAGGAAGTAGGGATGTTAGAAAAGGAATATGACTATGAGGTGACAGGGGAGCTAACTTCCCCAAAGCCCACGTAATAATCACTGCAGAATTGTAGTTTCGCTTGAAATTAAAGCTCATCAGGGATGACTACTCCGTTGCTAAATGGTCGGGTCAAATCATGACTGCAAGAATATAGTATTTACCATATGAGCCAATGGATAATTCAGCAAAATGGTAATTTGAAAATTATAAAATAACGAAGGAAGCTATAAGTAATATAAAACCAGAAAAGAACTCAACTGCCACGAATTGTGACTGGCATATATA
>NC_068992.1:62334820-62337302 GCF_001194135.2 Octopus bimaculoides
GTGTGTGTGTGTGTGTGTGTGTGTGTGTGAAAAAATTTGTTTTGACAACTGTTGCTTTGTTCAATAAAATAAGAAACAGGCTTTAAAAGAATAAATACCAGGACTGATTTATTCGACTAAAAACCATTTAAGGTGGTGCCCCAGCATGACCGCGGATCAATGCCCGAAACAAGTAAACAATAAAAGATAGTATTGGTTCTCTTGGTACTGGCAAGGCAATGTCCAGATCAGTTTGACCTCTTGGTGGAAATATTGGCCAGCGCTTATCGAAAAGATAAATGCATTTGAAGACGTAGACTGTGTGAAGTGGGAAAGAAGAAATTTATGAAAAAGAATAATGCTTTGTAAAAGGTAGGAAAGATGCTTTACGGCGCTTTTCTGGCTTTGTCTTTCATCCCTGGCGTGGCCGATCATATGGTCTAACTCTTCCTACTAAAATTGCTGGCCTTGTGTTTAAATAAGAAACAGGGTATACAAAAATAAGAAACATTACGTAAAGCCCGACAAACTTTCCAACAGAAGATGAATAATCAACACTAGGCAAAACTATGACCGTAATTGTTGACAAAACAGTGAGGCATTAACTACAGACAGTCTCTTAATAGCTGCTTAACTTTATTAGCGTCAAACCAAGGGTGTGTAAAATGTAGGCCTCTTCTTTTTTATGACGCTCCTGTATTTGTTTTTAGAATATGGTAAGCATTCTTTTACGCATGGTGAGAAAAGAATTGTTAATTTGTCAATAAGCATGTCGTTTAGCGTCCATGTCTCGAATGTTAGCTCAACAAAATTCGATGCTTTGATGAAAAATTAAGCTCCATGGCACCGTGCACTCTATACTATTAATATGTACGTATGCATGTGTGTATGCATTTATGCGTAAGAGTATACGTGAATGCAGGACTGTGTGTATACGACATAACTGTGTAATCATACACATGCGCGGTCACACCTACTCATCTACACACACACACACACACACACACACACACACACACAAACAAACACGCACATATGTATATGTGTATATATATGTATGCATGTGTGTGTAAATGGATATACATTTATATATTGAGATATATAGATACATACATTTATGCATTCATATATGTATATTTATGTATGTATGTGCATATACATGTATATATGTGTGTGTGTGTGTGTGTGTGTGTATATATATATATATATAGGTGTATACATACACTCACATATACTAATGATATTATATATATGCCGCATCACTGAAATTTTGATAACTTTTTGTAAAGTTGAAAAAAACTGAATATAAACTGAAAAAAATCCAACACAAATTCATGATTATACGACGAATTAGCACAACCATATTTCAACATTTTCAATCAATGAACTACCATATATCCCCCAATTATTGGTATATTGCACAAATGTCCTAATCGATGTAAATTCTTCAAATATTCCTGTCAATAGATTCCAAATGTTTAAAATGTCTGTTTTATATTTGCAGGAATTTGTAACAATCATGCCTTTCTCAAGAATAGTAATGATATTTGGATAGAATTTTTTGGCATATGATTTGTCTTAGGCTACTAGAAGCAGTTATCTCTTCACTAATTCCAAAGGAAATTGATTCTAGCCACTTATTCTCTGTATTTAGTTTTCTTAAACATTTTTGAAATATATACATATTGAAAAAAATTAATTGGTCTTGTATTATCATTCCTAGTTTGTCACTATACTAGTTTTTGCATAGAGAAACAGATACATACATACATACTTACGTATGTATATATGTGTGTATGTATGTATGTGTGTGTGTGTATATATATATATATATATATATATATATATGTATCTATAAGCTATATGTAAATGTTTGATACATGCGCATCTGCATATATATGCGCGCGCGCGCGTCTTTTATCTGTTCCTTGTTTCGGTGATTAGACTACGGCCATGTTAGAGCACCGCCATGAAGAAGATTTAGTCGATTACTTATCGTTTTTTAAGCCTGGTACTTTATTATAAGGACATAAACACACTAACACCGGTTGTCAAGTGGTGGTGGTGCCTAGAACCAATTACTAGCCTGATAGCCTTGGTTATGTCAAGATGGATTTTTATGTATTCTTCTTCTCACTTGGATTTGAAATGTTGCCACAATTATAATA
The DNA here is from genome assembly GCF_001194135.2 of Octopus bimaculoides. Taxonomy (NCBI): domain Eukaryota; kingdom Metazoa; phylum Mollusca; class Cephalopoda; order Octopoda; family Octopodidae; genus Octopus; species Octopus bimaculoides. The sequence continues at coordinate 62,336,968 of NC_068992.1, forward strand.
TGTCTATTCTACTGTAATTTTCTGCATTTTCGTGCAGCTGAAGATTGCTCTACATATTGCATTTAATGTAATGCTCGCATTACTTAAATAAACGGAGTAGCATGAAACGTGCGTACTGCAATCATCTCTAAAATCCGTGTTGCTTATTTTGATTTTTTGATCACCTCGTTTTTGGAATGGTTTTTGTATAATACCATACCATACTATATTCTGGTGCCTAAACATAAGTACCATATTCAATTTTGAATCTAAATCTAAACCTTTTATGTAAATATATATGTATATATATGCATATATATATGTATACGTATGTATGTATGTATATATATATACAT
>NC_068992.1:62340209-62341190 GCF_001194135.2 Octopus bimaculoides
TATATATATATATATATATATATATATATATATATGTGTGTGTGTGTGTGTGTATATTATGGGCGTTTCGGAAAATGGTTTTCATTTATGGTCATTCCAGTTTTTCTCTTTTATTTGCCCATAAAATAATATCGTAAAAAGTGATGCTGTTGTTATTGTTGTCACCATCATTGTTTCGCCTAAGGTCAACCCCGAATAAGCAGACTAAAGGTATTTTAGCGGTAATCACCCAGTCTCCTTTAGAAATATCACCCGATCATTATATCGCCCAACGTGTCCTGTTCTTATATAAGACTTTAAAATACCATTTGTAAGGGGAGATGTGACTGTTATTTCTAGCAAATTAATCGTCTATGAAGAGGTTCTCGCATCACCTCCTGAAATGGGTTTTCTTTTGTTTTTTCTGAGTGTCCAATTAAAAGTGACAACTATCAACCATAACAAGGTAAACCCATAACAGAATATTTCCAATTGCATATAAAATAACATCAGAACATCCATTTACCATTTCTACAGTGGAATGATGGTACCATCATCGCCTGTACCATAATCACAAAATGTATTCTGATGGCAACATTTCTTCCAAACCTTTCAGACTTTAAAATTTCCTTTCCAAACGTAATATTTGCTGTTTTATTAGAATTTTTCCTTCATTTTTCTTTTCTTTTTTTTCTTTTTGTTATTCGTCACCTTATTTTCAGGAATCGCTGAAACCATGGAAACAAGTAGTTTTTATCTCCAAAATTATTATCTGGATATTCTTCCTGGAAAACGATTTCATCTCTCTCTCTCTCTGTCTCTCTCTCTCTCTCACTCTTTCTCTCTCTCTTTGTCTCTCTTTGTCTCTCTCTCTCCCTCTCTCTCTCTCTCTCTCTCTCCTTCTCTCTCTCTCCCTCTCTCTCTCTCTCCTTCTCTCTCTCTTTCTCTCTCTCTTTCTCTCTCTCTCCCCTCTCTCTCTCTCTCTCTCTCTCTCTCTCTCTC
>NC_068992.1:62341430-62342542 GCF_001194135.2 Octopus bimaculoides
TATATATATATATATATATATATATATATATATATATACATATAAGTAATAATTTCACCTGCTTTATGATGAAGGAGCGATAATAAAATCCGAAAGAAAGCAATAACATGTCGTAGACGAAATCTATTTCAATAACGCGAAACTGACACAGATTCCAAAGATTTTACACAAGCTCACGCTCATCGTATTGCCACTGTTGTTGACTTGGTTGTTGTTGTTGTTGTTGTTGTTGCTGCCCCTGCAGCTACTTTTGTTTTTGCTGTTGTTTAAGTCAAATTTTATTCTACTCGTACAAGACATATGCTTAAAAGAGTGGTTTTGAACCGAAATCACGAGCATATTTCTATGAAACATGGTTAGAGATCGAACAAGGAACAAATAAAAATAAGGGTTAAACATCTGCTATAAAAGAATCAGGAAATAGATTCTTCAAGCCGAGCTAAACGGAAGGAGACCTTGGAATAGGTAAGATATTATCCAGAGATGGTTGGATAATATCCATAGTCTCAATTGGTCACGCTTGAGAATCTTGTCGGAAAGTGTAGTGACTGTTGCATCTGATTGGACCCTATAGAGAAGATGCCTGAGGATTTTACCCCAACAACTGTCACAGAAATGGGCAGAAAAAAAAAAAGAAAAAATTGGTTGGATGCAGAGGGTTTAAACGACCCTAGAAGTTTTTTGGTGGGTGTAAAATCAAAATTTGTACCCCTACTTTTCTTTGGTTAAAAAAAAGAATAAAGTGATTTGTTAAAAGTAATTTAAGGGTAAAAGTTTCTTCTTCAAGAACAAAGAACAACATTAAATTTTAAAACAGCAATTAAACCTTGTCTGTAATAAACTTTGCACCTGGATTTGCACTCCCTAAGCAAATTTCGTTCCTGACGTCATTAAGTGGATGGATGGATATGTGTTTGTGTGTGTGTGTGTGTGTGTTTGTGTGAGACCAAATGAGACCGTTAGTCATTCTTGGGAATTCAACCGGTAAATATAATGGTGGATGCCTCCTATAGGCCCCTATGAAAGGAGGTATCTGAGGACACTATCCTCACAACCTTCCCTCCCAACGTTGAGGATAAATGTATATATAAATAAAGATTTATATATATATA
>NC_068992.1:62343036-62344286 GCF_001194135.2 Octopus bimaculoides
TGTGTGTGTGTGTGTGTGTGTGTGTGTGTGTGTGTGTGTGTGTGTAAATAGGGATAGACTAAATATCGAATGCCTCAGCTGCTCACACTTATGAATCCAGCCGGAAAGTGTAATGAAGGTTGAGTATGATAAATCGCTATGGAGGGGGTGCCAGAGCATTGTATCTCCATTACCCTCGCAAAAATAGGGGTCATCGAAGAAGGATGGATTATAATTCCAAATAATACCTTTTTAAAAAAAGAAATCAAGTTTCAAAACATTTCTCTGTTCCTACTCCCCACCCCATCACAGTCATTCAATCATATCAGGCAGGAAAATGGTTGCAGCGTTCAAGCGAACATTTTGCAAAGGACATACCAGATGTAACCGTCCTACTTTACTCCTATCTATGAGACTGCCAGGATCATATTCTCCAGTTTTCTATCTTTTACATGGCGATAGTATTATGATTTGACAGTTATTCGGTTGTTATTTCTAGCAACAAAAGAGCCACAAAAGCGGTAGTAGTGACAGTAGTAGTGACAATAGTAGTATCGTGGTAGCAATCGCAGTAGTAGTAGTAGTAGTAGTAGTAGTAGTAGTAGTAGTAGTAGTAGTAGTAGTAGTAGTAGTAGTAGTAGTGGCAGCAGCAGCAGTAGCAACAGCAGCAGCAGCAGTAGTAGTAGTAGTAGTAGTAGTAGTAGTAGTAGTTGTAGTTGTTGTAGTAGTAGTAGTAGTACCACCACTACCACCACCCTTACAGAATTTAGTCGTTTGAAATTTAAATTTAAAATATTCCAAATTTAAAATATTTTTTCAATTACGTTTCTACTAGAATATTCCTCAACAACAACAATAACAACAATATCAACAACAACAACAACAACATGAAAGATAATAAAAAATTGTAAAATTTTATTATTAGAATTTTTTTTCTCAAAATCTTACAAAAAAGAAATGGTCTGTAATGCGTGTTTTTTTTTTAATTTTAAAAAAAATTTTATTTCCTTTAGATTATTTTCGGAAGCCCAATTCACAGAAACTCCCCTCTAAATTCTTCATTAGTTGACTAATTCTTGGTCTTTCTTATTGTTTTCCGTCTTTTTTTTTTGTGTGAATGTTTTCTTTCATTTTCCTTATTTTCTATTTTTCCCAAAAAATTCAGTTTTTCTTTTAGTCATTTGGTTTTCTCATATCTTTGGCGCTTATTCTGTCTTCTGCCTGTCTCTCTCCGTCCCTCATCCCTCTATCTTTATGCTTTATTAACTAAC
>NC_068992.1:62344625-62345781 GCF_001194135.2 Octopus bimaculoides
ATATATATATATATATATATATGTATATATATGAATATATTCACATTCGTATACACACACACACACACACACACACACTACCACAAATATGTATGTATGTATGTATGTATGTATGCACATACGCTAATAACGAACAGTGGAAATGAGTGGTCAATATCACTTTGGTGGGTAGATATTATTTATTTTTGGGTTAACAAGACTACAGCTGATTTCAGAGCCGAACATTTTCAGCAATCTGCACCAATAATCATTTTCCCATGAGGCAGGCTTAATAATTGCTAAAGTTTTTCAGTATGAAACCAATGGTAATCTTGATAACCTACAAATAATGTATACAAACACACATATTATAATTATACATATATACAGTGAGTGAAAGAGAGAGAGAGAGAGAGAGGGAGAGAGAGAGAGAGAGAGAGAGAGAGAGAGAGAGAGAGAGAGAGAGAGAGAGAGAGAGAGAGAGAGAGAGAGAGAGAGAGAGAGAGAGAGAGAGAGAGAGAGAGAGAGAGAGAGAAAGAGATAGAGATATACATTATAAAGTCTAGAAGTAAATTCACCATTTCGATTAACGACAAGGTAGCTATATCATTAGCACAAAATGTACGCTCATTCTCAGATGGGAGGCTCAAAGAATTCTTGAAATATAGTCTATCTGGAGACACGACTTGTTGACCACAATGACACCATCTTAACTGGCTGCACAAACAATAATTACAGATCAACAAATAAATCCATTGGTTTCACTGTGGATAGCATTGATACCTTGCTTGAAGCTATAGACACAATTAATCTCCATTTATTGTTTTCGTCACGGTAAAATATGTGTGTATATATATGTATGTATGTATGTATGTATGTATGTATGTATGTATATATATATATAGGTACGTATGTATATATATAGTTATGTATGTATATATGTATGTATGTATATATGTATGTATATATGTGTAGATATAGGTATGTATGTATATATATATATATGTATATAAGCATGCATACAGACATGTATATACAAAGTTATATATATATATATAAATATAAGTACATATACACATATATATATATACATATATATATATTTATATGCATATATACACATGCATACATACACACATATGTATATATACATACATATGCATACATATATGTATAT
>NC_068992.1:62345896-62350510 GCF_001194135.2 Octopus bimaculoides
ATATATATATATATATATATATATATATATACATATATATATATATTTATATGTATATATACATATGCATACATACATACATACATATATACAATGCCCTAAGTTAAGCCTGCAATTTGATTACTGGTCACGCATACGTATGTCATTAATCGGGAAAACACAAATAGTGTTCGGCCATTCTCAGGAGAAAGACTGAAGAAACGTCTTGCAAATCGGTCTGTCTGGAGGGACAACCAGTTAATTTTGATGCCACCATCTTAACTTGATGAACGACTAATAAGCTCACCTCAGTAAATAACACAGATATTCTAAAATATTTCAATGTAGGTAATGTGTGATCATGACTTCCAGGTATGGTCTCAGAGGATCTTGGTTTTCTGTGCTTTTTAATTAACGATGAAATTTGTAAATATAATAAAAATAAAAGAATAGGAAAATAAGAAATGAAGGTGAAACTATAAAAAAAAAAAAAAACAGTTGGGGAAATGTAAAAGATATTTAATTTCCTGTACAGAAACAAATGTAGATGTATGTATATACGTCTTTTGCCTTTATCTCTTACTTGTTTCAGTGACTGGATAGCGGTCAAGCTGGGGCAACGCCTTGGAGAACTTCAAGTCGAACAAATCGATTCCAGTACTTAGTTTTTAAGCCAAATACTTATTCTATCGATCTCTTTTGTTGGACAGCTATATTACAGCGACGTAAACAAACTGACACAGGTTTTCAAGCGGTAATGGAAGACAATCACATACACAAAGACACATACACACTCACAAACACATACACACACATATATAAATATACAAACATGTATATACAATATATGTATGTATGTATACCTATATATAAGGGTAAAATTTATTGAAATGATAATTTATACCAGTGGTTAGCAGGCGTAATTATAGTCAGAAGACATACATATTTTTATAATATAAGAGTGTATAAAAATTTATACACGGAGAGAAGACCATCTTGTGGACTTCTTACATGCTAAAAAGGACAGTCAAGTCCTAAACCACGAAAAAGACATTCTTATTAATGACACATTGCTTGTAGGCGAGCAGGACACTTGAAAGAATAAAAATCTCATTTCACTCTATAGAGTTCTCTCTTATGCTGTGGCGGTGTTCCGCGTCTTATTATTTTTGACTCGTCTATCGGGCTATCGTTCCGCAAGACAATGACTTTGAAACGCCAGCCTTGGTGCTAACATGAACTCGTATATATTACGTAACAAACACTGACTCCAACTGAAAACTCGCACAATGAGCGACTTTACTACTACTGACCTTCTACAACAACTGACTGTCTGACTTTATAGTGGCTCACTCATTCATACCACTTTGTCGCGCGGGAAAGGGGAATACTATCTTCACGACAACGGTATGTCAGAATGTATGAATGTATAAGGCGGCAAAGGTTGGCAAAAACGTTAGCGCGCCGGACGAGATGCTTAGCGGTATTTCGTTTGCCGTTACGTTCTAAGTTCAAATTCCGCCGAGGTCGACTTTGCTTTTCATCCTTTCGAGGTCGATTAAATAAGTACCAGTTACGCCCTGGGTCGATATAATCGACTTAATCCGTTTGTCTGTCCTTGTTTGTCCCCTCTGTGTGTAGCTCCTTGTGGGAAGTAAAGAAATATGAATGTATGTTCTTTTCTGTTTTTAATTATTTGAAATAATAATTTTAATTATTTTTAAATAAAAAAAGGAGCTGGTTTCTAACGAAGATACAAAAGCTCCTGCATTGGCATGTAGATATCAAAAACAAATTCACATTTGAAACTTGAGAAAAGTCTTGTATATTTTAACTGTACCATTTACAGATTGTACTTGTAATGTGAAAGTTAGTTGGTTGATTTCTTTGCTAAAACCTCCAGCTTTTCTAAAATGTCAATTAGGTATTTACTCACAAAACCAAGTGCAGTCATCATTTCCTTAATCTACACCCTTCTCATTTTCCCTATTTGTCTCCGATGACGGAATAAGCCATACTCTGGGTTATCCCAGAAACAGCTGTAAGACTTTGAATTTTTCCAATAATAATGATTATGTATATGACTGGAGATGTTTACCTTGCCTTAACGTTTGTTGTCCTCTTTAACAATTATATATCCGCTATATCGGAAATCTGTAATGGCTCCATAATTTACAGAAAAGCAAAAGACGAAAACAGGTGTATAAACAACAAGAAAGTGTATTAGTTTGACGCTCGGGAAGGTGAGAAAGTCTTTTACGTTTCGAGCCTACGCTCTTCAACAGAAAGGAACACAGGGAAATAAACAGAGAGAGAATAAAACAAAAAAATATGGATTTAGCAGCCAATCGTGGCGATATATATCAATTTGACGTTCAAAGGCTTTAGGTTGATTTTTGTGACACCATTCAAGTCTTTCTTATGTTACTGCTGCCGCTTATTCAAGAGTAATTCTGGAAAGTAATGTGTGTGTGTGTGTTTGTGTGTGTGTGTGTGTGTGTGTGTGTGTGTGTGTGTGTGTGTGTGTGCGTGTGTGTGTGCAAATACAATAAAACCACCATAAACAGCTATGGCAGAAATTTTCAAAATTAGTGCAACCTTACAAGAACGAGAGGTTCAATGACGGCCGACCCATAAGACACGAGATTATACAGGTAAGATACGAAAGGTTCACATTCACCAATACACGCACACAAAGACATACATAAACCTGGTTCTTATTTTATCGGAGTCTTTTGCCCAATCACTACGTTACGTAAACACACCAGCACCAGTTGTCAATTGTAGAAGATATTTGCCCAAGATGCCACGCAGTGAGACTGAACAGTGAAGCAAGAACCAAGCGGTTGGGAGCCAAACTTCTTACCATACAGCCACACCTATACATGCTTACATACACACACATACATACATAGATACATACATATATATACATTATATATATGTATGCATGTATGTATGTATGTTTATATGTATATACACACTATACACGCAGTTATGCCATAATTAATATATATTTTTGTAGTGACACAATCCTTTACTTTTTTGTTCGATGTAAAAAAAAACCAACAACAACAACATTGTTTTTCATTTCTGATTTCTGCTTTTTCTGCTTTTCTGCATTATCGATCTAATAATAGGGATTCGATATGTCATATTGAAAAATTGTGTTTATTGTTAAGATTAACAAGACAAGAATGTGTGGGATATAGCAGAATACCGAATGGAATTGACAGGACAGATTAATTCAAAGATTTTAGCTCTGTCCCTCTATCTCTCAGTCCTTCTGTCTCTCAGTTCGTTTGTCTCTCTGTCCTTCTGTCTGGATGTCTGTCTGTCTATCTCTGCTTTTCTCTCTCTCTCTCCCCCCTCTTTCTCTCTCTCTCTCTCTTTCTTTGTGAAGGATCTTCCTTGTAAGTTGTGTATTGCTACGGTTTGTGGTGTATTGGGATGTATTGTGATTTCTTGTGTTCTGATGTGATGTGTTGGGACGTGCTGTGATATGTTGAGATGTGTTGTGAGATATGTTGGTGATGTGTTTCGGTGTGTCGTGTTGTAATGTGCCGGTTACGTGTTGTGAAATGCCTGATGTGTTGTGAAGCTTTGACCGAGCAGGCTTGTAATTATGGGCATTTTTTACGCGTATGTAGAGATATTAGTTTCATATTTTGCAACAAGGCCAGAAGCGTATGCAATAATATTATTATCAGATATGAACTGTACTTCTACAAAGGGAAATGTGTGGAATTTGAAGGAGATTTGACTAATATTTTCAGCAGCTTGAGAGACCATGTAGATTTTCCTACGTTGACTGAGCATCATTGAAAAGGTTTCATCGTTGCCCGAGGGACCGTGTAAGGAATTTCTCATTGACTAAGACAATTACAATGAAAACAATGATTAATATATCTGCATACTTTTTATTTCTACAGTCTGCTATGCAGCATATTTGGTTTACGCGTGTCCGATGTACGTTTCTGCTACATAGACAACCACCAATTGCATGATGTCATGCAGCAGAAACGTGCGTCGGACACATTTGAATCAAATATGCTGTATAATTGACTGCAGAAATAAAAAAAAATTATGCAGATGAACTAATCTCCGTATTCATAGCAATTGTATTGAAATACACTCGGTAAAACATTTTAATCCGGCGAAGTGAACCCAGGATTAAATGAGTAACTTAGGTGCCCCTCACAAGTCGATGCGGTTAGCCATAACCTGGATTATAAGTGAGTGCTAGTACGGTACCCGCCTGGATAATTTATCCCTATCTATTCGTTAAACTCTTTCATACGTTTCAACCCAAAGGCTGTGGCCATGGGGGAGCACAGCCAGTATAATCACTTTTTCAATGGCCATTCTTATGGGAATTTTAGTGAAGGAGGGAATTCGACATTGTTGCCCTCTTTTGAGCTTCTTGCTGTTAGGTAGGTTCATCTGGAACCTTGGATAGTAGGAGGTCAAGTTGTTCCTTGAAAACATCTAGCCCTACTCTATGAAAATCTCACCGATGTTTTATCAAGGCATTAAACAACTGTGGGCCCTTGAATCCCAGGCTGCTGCAGTACATGGCCCTTATGTGTGTGTGTGTGTGTGTGTGTGTGTGTGTGTGTGTGTGTGTGTGTGTGT
>NC_068992.1:62357713-62361233 GCF_001194135.2 Octopus bimaculoides
ATATATATATATATATATATATATATATATATATATATATACATACATACCCATGCAATGTCCATATATGTGTGTGTGTATGTGTGTGTGTGTTTGTATGTATGTTTTGTTATTTTTCCGTTAAGATCAACAAAATGTACTCCTTCCAGTGAAAGATAAATATTATTTATTGTACACAGTATACAGTTACAAGCTACTAATAGTGTCATACATTGGATATTTAGTCTAGGCAAAGTTTAATAATACGCCTTGTGTACCCATACTGTCTCTACGCTCTGAGCGCATGACTTATACAATTCACAAATCAAAACTCTACAACAAAAGAAATCGCGAGAAAAAACGAGAAAAAACGAGAAGGTGGATGCAAAATGAGGAAGGGTGAAAAAAAAAACGGAAACAGAAAAGGAAGGAGAAAAAAATTAATGTTATATTTCATTTGACCGTAAAGCCATACTAAAGCTAGCTGTAGAATGAAGCCATGGATAAGGGTTCAAATCCCGCGATACAGCTGTTCAACCCGGAGTGGTCGGTGTCCTCCAATTCATCAAAAGAAATTTGTCTATGTGTTTCATGTATTTTATACCATGTCTTCCGTAGGTCACCTTTTCTACGGCTGCATGATTAACTCCGTCGTATGTGTGGCAGAATTTACAGTAACGCTACATGATAACCTGACCGAAAAGAAGAATAACATCGGGTAATGCGAAGGCGGCTTCTAAAGACGCTGTGCAAACTAACCTATCTTCTTTCTGGTACATCGACAAAAGTAAAGACACTGACTTGGCTAGTCACGCATGCGGTATGAAGACCAATTCCACACCACTAACAGTTGAGAAGAAAATCGTAGAATAATCCATGCGTATGTTATTGGATCTAAGAAATGAACATATGTGTAGGTGAAAGATCGCATAGTCATTTCAGATCTAAGAATTCCACCATACTGCTGAATTTCAGATCAGAAATTTTTAGCAAATGCAAACAAATGGACTAATTTCTATTGGCGAATTGGAGGATACCAGCCTCTCTCGATTGAGCAGCTATGTTGCAGACTTTGGACCCCTACCTGTGGCTTCATTCTACAAAAAGTAGCTTTATTATGGCTTTACGGTCAAAGTGGTCATAGCTCATATTTATTTTCGTTTTCTTTTTCTTTTCCGTTTTTTTTCTTCTACATTTTTTCCGTTTCTGCCTGAATTTCAACTTCTAATATAGTTGTATGCCAGACTCTTACCTGTTCTAGTCTTCTTGGTCTTTGCTCCTCACTTCCACCCTGTGTCTTAATTCAAATTTTCTGTCCAACCAATTCCATTATTCTTACTACTTCTTTAGCATAATTATTGTATCGGTGTCTTCCTCTTTGCCTTCTTCCCTCAGTTTCATCGTGACTTTCCGGTGAGTGTCGCAACCTCATAGCCTCTACCTGCTGATCTCGTCCCTTCGCTAATCGGTCGGCACTCACGTGCACTGTACCCTCTCATATAATTTGCCTTAACTGCACGCTGTCTGGCTTTCCTTTCCGGGTCTGTTCTTCAAACTATTCGTTGTTGTTTCGTTAATGGGGAGAATGAAAAAATTCATTACAGAATATGAAGGATTTATTTGTAGCCTTAGTGGAGAAAATATAAATCAAACTTAAATATCATCAGTCTATAGCACGGCAGCAACTCGTCTCGCAAGAAACCTTCTGTCTAAAATAATGATGAAGAAATCACTCGTAAATGTTGTGATGCACGACAAAAAATTGAAAAATACGTTGTTTATTTTGGAGCTTTATACTGAGTTGTATATTTGCTACGACAATATAATTTAGATTAATGAAATATATATTCTGTTTCAATACAAAAGTGTTACGTATAATTTAATCAAGCGTATTGTAAATATGCATAGAAAAACATGCGTGCAGTGTAATAAGTAAATAAGGTAAAGTTGAATACCAGCTGTCAGGAATGTGTTTAATATGTAAATTTAGCATATCCAATAATATTACAGAGCTATATTTAGTGGTTATTTAAGCAATGAATTCGTGGATTATAAATGGGTTGGATGTGGTACTGATGAAGGATCAAGAGCTCCTGAAATATGCATATACACCCATTATTCATTTTCATCTTCGAGCTCATTGTTTGTTTGCATTAGGCGTATTCGGATACGAAACATCGTAACAAGTCATTGCTGGCTCTAATTTCTGTAGAAGATCTGTAGAGATAACCTTAACAAGTGAAATACTTATATCTATCTATCTATCTGTCTGTCTGTCTGTCTATCTATCTATCTATCTCAGTCGTTTGAGTGCGATCATGCTGGGGCAACTCCTTGAGGGTTTTAATAAAAAAAATCGACCCCAAGGCTTATTTCTTAAGCTTATGACTTACTTTATCGTTTTCTCTTTTGCCGAACCGCTTATTTACTGGGGCATAAACTCACCAACACAGCTTGTCAAGCTGTGGACAAACACAAAGACACATACACATACGACAGGCTTCTTTCAGTTTCCGTCTACGAAATCCACTCAGAAAACTTTGATCGGCCCGAGACTATAGTAGAGAACACTTGAGCAAGGTGCATCGCAGTGGGGCTGAACCCGGAACCATATGGTTCGGAAGCACGAGAGAATTGATTTGATCATCATAATCTGTGGACATAAAAGGATAACTGAGCCTCAGGTGCTTGTGCATGGGTGAGCGACTGAGTGTCTGCGCTCACCTGTGTGTGTGATTGTGTGTGCGTGTGCGTGTGTGTGTGTGAGTGTGCGTGTGTGCGTGCGCGTGCATGCGTGTGTGTGTGTGCAGAAGCAAATTTCCTTCTCATTGTCTGCAATTCTAGTGTTTATCGTATTATATCATTATTAACCAAACCATGAAAGTTTACTGACTCTTTACTAAGCATACACACACACTAGCACACACACACACACACACACAGTAGCATACACACACACACACAGAGCATAAGTATTACTGTGATGTTAAACTAAGTAAGAAGACAGTAAAATACAAGAAAAATATATAAAAGAAGACCACATGATACAGCGGAGCATAACAAAAGCATATCCAGTGCCATGTTTTCTGTCTGTTGGATTTTGTGGGCTAAAAACAAAACGAAACGAAACGACATCTTATTACAACTGATAGGCACTTTCATTTGCACGCTAAGTTATAGTAAAAATATCATTTCATCTGTAACAATACCTGGGATAGATAACGATATGTCTACTACACGTCACATTAGTTTGAAGATATATCAATAACAGCAACAGTAGCAGTAAGAGTAGCAACAGCAGCAGCAGCAGTGGTAGCAGCAGCTGTAGTGGTAGTAGTAACGGTGGACTACAGAAGACGTTGTATGAATTACATGAAACATTCTAAATCAATACCATTGCACTCATTAATATCGTATCTGTGTCGTGTTTGTTTGGTTTTGAAACATTGCGGAACTACACGGAATGCCCAGTTTCATATTTTAGGAGATACAATACTGTTGACTTCAGTTACGATCGTCAGGAATGGGGAAGACTGTAATA
>NC_068992.1:62361608-62362933 GCF_001194135.2 Octopus bimaculoides
CAAAGACTAAACATTTTCAGGTGATGAATACTCAAGTATAAATATATATTTATATATTCTTTTCGATTAGATCGACCTCAGTACGCAACTAGTACTAAATTCATCGACCCCGAAAGGATGAAAGCAAAGTCGACCTCGGCGGAATTTGAACTCAGAACTTAAAGGCAGACCAAATACCGCAAAGCATTTCGCCCGGCGTGCTAATGTTTCTGCCAGTTCGCCACCATATAAGTATTTATAAACAGAGAAAACGTACACACACTACAAAGACACAGAAAATTAAAGGGGAGAATATATAGTATTACATATCCGACACCTGTTTCTGGGGGATCGAAATTACTTCATAATGTTGGCAGATGTAATTCACTACAATATACAACTAGCAATGAAAGGAAATAAACATTGGCTAAATCCTGCCGCCATATTCTGGTGAACTACATCTCTTTTCAGTTTCCATCAATGAAATCCTCTCACTAAGCATTACAAGTGTCTTGTACCATAGCCCATGGCTATGATACAAGGCAAGGTGCAACGTACTGGGATTGAAAACAAGACCACATGACTGACGGGAAAGCAAGCTTCTTAACCATTGAACCACGCCTATGTATCATCGCATTCTTTACCAAATTAGGAGCTGGAAATTTCTTAACAGACAATTATCAATTTAAGTCTTTTGTTCAAAATTGAAGAACCCAGCTAAATAATATATTTCCCCCGAGAGAAAGAAACGGCATTTTACTGGAAGCAATGATGTAATAAGACTTGTGTTTTATAACAAACCAATCGATCTTATATATGTCTGTGTCAGCTTTTAGGCTCCAGATATATTTGGATAGTTAAGCAGCAAGGCGCACTTCTAAGTTTCTGGATGTAAGTATACAATGTATGTTGCCAGGTACTTTTTCATGTAAAAGATTTATTGTTACGCATTGTTTTCCATGACATCTACAAGATAATAAATGAGCTAATACATTATAAATACACCCTGTCGTTAAGAACGGAGACGTTGCAAGCGTTTAAAGTTTCATTGATAGAAAGAGATTGTACTGATCGTGTATACACAACATGAGAGCGATACTATTTTAAAAAATACCATCGCTGATGGCTAGAGGTAGGATGATATTATTGTTCAAGGGACTTGCTCAACTGGTTAAGGTCAAACAACTGACAAGAAAATCTGTGGTATTCAGCAGAATATTTGCTGTTGCCCATCTTTTATACCAAGACAAAACAATGTACATGATAATACTTCCAATCAATTAATATCAGAAGCTATTATTATTATTATTATTATTATTATTATTATTATTATTATTATTATTATT
>NC_068992.1:62363179-62364151 GCF_001194135.2 Octopus bimaculoides
TTATTATTATTATTATTATTATTATTATTATTACTGTTAACATTATTATTATTATTATTATTATTATTATTATTATTATTATTATTATTATTATTATTATTATTGTTATTATTATTATTATTATTATTGAGTGAGAGAGCAAAGTATGCCATCAAAGTGACACTGGGGTAAAATATACGAAACCTAGTATACCCACCATGACTATCCGTCTGATAATGTACACTCGGCACATGCATCATAACCATATGTGCGTGACATGGTGATCTCATATCAAGATAAACAGCGCATGTCCTTGCAAGTGGGGCCCAGTTAGAATTTTCTTCAGGCCAAGTAGCCCATCCCGCTCCAAAAAGTCCCTGAATAAGGCTTGTCTAAGGATGTTGAACAAAACAGCATATTTCCAGAGGTGATTTATTCAAACCCCATTCTTGCGCAGTGTTAATTCTTTCTTTCTTTTTTGGGGGGAACGTGATCGTGTTCGCTATTAATTATATTTCACTATTTACAAAGCAGTCATTACTGTACTAATGTATCATTTTATTCTCTAATTATCCAATGTCATTTAGACCTGCCAATATTATACGACGTATTTCTTAACTGTTTGTTTGTTCTCCTGTTTCACATTATTTGTACAGTCTAACGCAAGGGCGGATGGGCGGACAAGAGAGGGTTAGGGTTTATAGTTTTGGCGTTTTTAATTTTTAACACTCATAAATATCACTTTCATTACCCTAAATTGATGTATTATTTGGTTTTAGAGTTGTTTTTGTTGCTGTTGTTGTTGTTATTTTTAATTAATTTTTACGTTGTCTAAAAAAACCGTTGACTTTTATTTTACTGTGTTGATATTTTCTTTTTTTTCGCTCTGTTTCTTTTCCTGCCTGTTGGCGTGCTACAACATCGTATAAAATATTTTCTTCTTCTTCTTCTTCTTCTTCTTCTTCTTCTTCTTCTTCTTCTTCTTCTTCTTCT
>NC_068992.1:62366513-62367068 GCF_001194135.2 Octopus bimaculoides
TATATATATATATATTCACACACACACATATATATATATATACACACATACACACAAGGATGGAGCTATTTGTGCATTTAAAACTAAGTAGCTTGAATAATAGTTCCATTATTACATCAGATTTGTAAAAGAACACATTTCTCTCTCTCTCACACTCTCAAGAGTCTATCTTGTGATTAATTTGTCTTCGTTCTATCTCCCTACCAATTCCAATTTCCATATCTTCTTTCATGTTTTCTTCTGGTTCTTGTTTATTCCGTATTAACTTAATCATTCTTGCTCCAACCCATGCCATTATTCTGCGTCTCATAAAAGATTCTCACACGTCTTTTCTCACTGTGTGTGGTGCGTGTATCTGTATACACATATATCCATATGTCTATACGTATAGATAGACAAACATAGATAGATAGATAGATAGATAGATAGATAGATAGATAGATATACAAACACAAACCTATACTTGTGCAATGAAACTTCCATCGTTTTCTTTATTCCTTTATAACAAAACCCCTCAAGCTATCACCCGCATCCACAACCACTCTCACTTCATTT
>NC_068992.1:62368441-62369005 GCF_001194135.2 Octopus bimaculoides
AAACTTAGCCATTCAATAGATAAAATGGTGATCAATAAAATGATTAACTCAGTATATGGCTCAATATAATTGACTAAGACTTTTGAAAGCAATGTTCCAGCATCGTCACATTGGAGTGCGCCTTTCGAGTAGAAAATGTAGCAGCTACTTTTGGTGTGCTTTTCAATATTTCAAGGCTAAATCACGGAGTTTTAATAATTACAAATGATAGGTTCGAAGAAGAAATAATTATAATATACTATCTTAGGGGGGATGCATTTTGCATGTGAACTGGTTCGGGGGGGAAAATAATGATTATTCTTCACACGTGATTCGGGGTTGATTTCAGGCATGCCACTGTATAGAATGTGTTGATGTGTGTATGTATGTATGTATGTTTGTATGTATGCATGTATGTATGTATGTATGTATGTATGTATGTATGCATGAATGTATGTATGTATGTATGTATGTAAATCTGTGTCTATACACACATACATACACATATATTGATATAAACAGAATAGAAATAGA
The DNA here is from genome assembly GCF_001194135.2 of Octopus bimaculoides. Lineage (NCBI taxonomy): Eukaryota > Metazoa > Mollusca > Cephalopoda > Octopoda > Octopodidae > Octopus > Octopus bimaculoides. The sequence continues at coordinate 62,368,955 of NC_068992.1, forward strand.
TATGTAGATGTAGATAAATGTTTATATATATGTATATATATATATATATAT
>NC_068992.1:62369137-62375825 GCF_001194135.2 Octopus bimaculoides
TATATACAAATGTATGAGTGTATATATATATATATATATATATATATACACACATATATATATATATACATATATATATATATACATATGTATATATACATACATACATACATATATATATGCATAATACACAAACACATACACACGCGCACACACATGTATATGTATGTATGTATTTATGTTTGTATTAGAGCGGGTTAAATATATGTATATGCATGTATATATATATATATATATATATATATATATATAGGTGTAAATATTTGAAGTGTTAATATGTGTCTGTGAGTGCCTCTGTGTGTATGTGTGTGTGTGTGTGTGTGTGTGTGTGTGTGCGTGCGCACATGTGTGTATCTTAACCTGCAATTAAGGGTCTTCACGGATGAACTCCTTCAGCTTTACTGGATATTCAATAAGGGACCCTGAATTTCTTTTCTTCCACGTTTCTCTCCCAGCTTTCTCGTTCAACGCACACACGCACGTACTCACGTACTGAAGAACCGACACACGTACACACACAAATAAGCATACACAAATATATATATATATATATACATTTACACATATATATGTAATTATGTATATATATAATTATATACCTATATAATCTTCTCACCTAATATATATAAATAGATTTATATACATACATATATATACACATGTTTATATGTATATACATGGTCTGATCAGTAAGTATCCGGACTGTTGTTATAGTAACCAGGCTATGGCATACGGAATGCGGAGTGAAGCTGCTTGGCATAGATTGATCTTAAACTTTGCTGTGATTGTGCCTAAGTATTAACGTTCTACCTTAATTCCACTGTTTAAAGCAGTGCTTGGAAGGAAGGTGTGTAGCATGTGATCATCGCATTGACCATGAGAGAGTAAGTTGAGCAGAGAATCTGCATCAAATTTTGCAAAAATCTTGGCGATACCTACTCAGAGGCCTATGCAAAGTTTTCAAAAATGTTTCATCGTTCTCGACACAATCAAGCAGATTTTGTGCAACTGAAATCCGAGTGTCTTTTTGGTCGGCTAAAAGCAGTTTTGGAAAAAACTTGGCATAACCAAATCTTCAGTGATAACGGACTAAACTGAACAGAAACTAATCTGCACATCCTCTGATAACTCGCGAATGGTGATTTGGTGCTTTCCTCCTCAGCTGCACGCACATCTGCGAAGTTTTACTCAGTTCTGCTGGTTGCGTATCTCCCAGAACGTTCGTCAATATCGACCTTTCTTTTAAGCCACCTTGGAAACGTCTGAACCACTCGTACACTTGTGTGCGGCTCATACACTTCTCTCCATATACTTTCTGCAACTTTGCGTAGGCTACTGAGCAGGTATCGCCATGACAACGTTTTATAGCAACAGTCCGGATACTTATTGATCAAACCTAGTTTATGTATGTGTATATATATATATATATATATATGCACATACCAACCATTTCAGGACTGTATGCGGCTCTATATAGAGATGGTGCCTATGGTATTAAGCACACAGCTCCCTACCAGCTAGAGTTGAGGGACATCAAATGGCTCCTACCCACTCCTTAAATCTTTCGTATGCTGGCTCTGGGTGACACACTTCAATACACAGCCTCGGTTGGCAGGCTAAAACACATGAGGTTGTTGCGTTAGCACTGCATCGTGTGACAGGTGGAGGAGTATCGACAAGAGCCACCGGCCAGCGTAAAGGAGTCTGAAGAAGTCCGATGACATGATGTCCGTGAGTCAGTGCTACTAAAGCTAATATATAATATATATATATATGTATGTATGTGTGTGTGTGTGTGTGTGTGTGTGTGTGTGTGTGTGTGTGTGTGTGTGTGTGTGTGTGTGTGTATGTGTGTGTGGATCTCGACTAGCAATTAACAGGAATAGCTCTACTTGAAGTCTCTTTCTTAAAAATGAAAGTGGCTGGGATTCAGCCAGCTCAACCTCAGAGGCCATCATCATCTGGAAACGCTGAGTTGACCGGTACATGTCAAACGTCTCTCTCGTATATACGTAAATATATGTACATACACAGATGTGTCTGTGTCTATGTTTGTCAACACCACCGCTTGACAACCGTTGTTTATATCCCTGTAATTTTGCAGTTTTGCACTTGTTGTTTCTGTTGCTATAGCCCTGCTTGATATTGTCGTTGCGAATGTCCTAGTTATTAGTGGTGTTGCGAATGTTTTCGTTGCCGTTGCACTTGGTGTTTCTGTTGCTATAGCCCTGCTTGCTATTGTCGTTGCGAATGTTCTAGTTATTTTTGTTGCCGCGGATGTTTTAATTGCTATTGCTGTTGCGAATGTTTTAGTCGCTGTTGTTGCTAGTGTTGCCATCGTTACTGTTGCAGTTATTGTTGATGTTAACGTTGTTCTTGCTCTCACTTTTGTTGCTTGTTATCACTGTTGCTTTTGTTGTCAACATGTTGTTGTTGTTGTTGTTCTACGATCGGGTTGGCTTGTGGGGCGTGGTCGAGAAATTGAAGTTCATTTCTTTATAATTGCTATTGTAACGGGGTGGAGCATCTGAGGGGAGTTGTTGGTGGAGGTGAGCCACGATCATTGGTTAAACTGATGCTAGAGTTTTACTATTATCATCACCCTCTTCCTCATCTTCATTATCATCGTCGTCATCGTAGACATCATCGTCGTCATCGTCGTCGTCATCATTATCTATAATAATAATAATAATAATAATAATAATAATAATAATAATAATAATTATAATGATAATGATAATGATAATAATAATAAAAAGAAGTAATAATAACAATAATAATAATAATAATAATAATAATAATAATAATAATAATAATAATAATAATAATGATAATTATAATAATAATAATAATAATGATAATTATAATAATAATGATGATGATTTCATTTGCAACCAAGGCGGATGAGAACAGTAACAGCAACAACAATAATAACATTAACTATTATTATCATTATTATCATTATTATCATTATTATTATTATTATTAATATTAACTATTATTATCATTATTATTATTATTATTATTATTATTATTATTATTGTTATTATTATTATTATTATTATTATTATTATTGTTATTATTATTATTATTATTATTATTATTATTATTATTATTATTGTTATTATTATTATTATTATTATTATTATTATCATCATCATCATCATCATTATTATTATTATTATTATTATTATTATTATCATTATTATTATTATTAATATTATTATTATTATTATCAATGCTATTGGTGTTGTTGTTGCTGTTATTGTTATCGTTAGAGTTGGCTTTAACCGGCATTTGACTGTTGTTGTTAGTACTGCTAGTAGCAGCGATGAAGATAGTGGTAGTAGTAGTATTAATAGTATTAGTAGTAATAGTAGTAGTAGTAGTAGTAGTAGTAGTAGTAGTAGTAGTAGTTGTAGTAGTAGTAGTAGTAGCAGCAGCAGTAGTAGTTGCAGTAGTAGCAACAGCAACAGTAGTTATGGTAACAATTGTAGCAGCAGTGGTAGTGGTGGCGGTGGTAGTGGTAGTGGTGAACGTGTTCATGTTGTGTCTGTACTCTTGGTGGTGCTGGTGGCGGCGATGGTGCGTGGAACCAAAGCTGGAGCTGTCAGTAGTTAAAGATTTATAGAAGCGGTGAGGGAATAGGGTACTATAGGTGTATAGATAAGTTACCCCTTATTTTCCCTGCTGTTTATTTCAAAACATTGAATGATTTTCAATAGTTGTCAGAATATTCAACAATGTGCTGGTTGTTTTTTTTGTTTTGTTTTGTTTTTTGTTTTGTTTTCCGCCAGCAGCAATCTTGAGAATAATCGATCACACGATCACACCGTACTCTTTGTGTGTATACTCACACATGCCGTGCACTTGTTACGAATCATACACACCCACACATATGGAAGTGTATAAACACGTACTCACACATATATGTATCTGTGTGTATATGAGCATATATTATATACGCGTGTATATGTGTATGCATATATAAATGTGTGTATGTGTGTGTGTGTATGTATGTATAAATTCCTTTATAAACTAGAGTGAGACGAGCATCGTCGCTTTCGCTGCATACATATGTACATACACACATACATACATACATATAAGTGTGTGTGTTTGTGTGTGTGTGTGTGCGTGCGTGTGTGTGTATGTATGTATATATAGTTTACTGTTCCGTTACTAGTAGGGTCAACAAAAGCGTGCTCCATCCAGCTCGCAGCCCATCAATTACTATCGAAGGCCAATGTAAACCAATGTAAACTAACCACTACATAAAAATGTAAATATTTCACGGCAACCAGCAATAGCACCAACTGTAAAACCTACCATATGATATTTTACGAATAAAAGAACTAGAAAACTAAATAACCTACAGCAAAGTAAAGAAAAAATAATAAAGAATATGTAAAAAACAAAAGCTGCAGCCGTTACTTATATGACTTGGTAACTTGTGCCGTGCTTTTGTTAAATGTTTTAGGTGCCTGCTTAATTGCGTGCAGATCTAAATAGTATTTTTTTCGTCTCATTCAGCACTGACCCAGCAGAACATCGAGGACGTATGTGTGTGTGTGTGTGTGTGTGTGTGTGTGTGTGTGTGTGTGTGCATGTGTGTTTGCGCGCGCGACAGCGTGTGTATGTGTGTGAAAGGGACAGACGAACAAACACACAGAGTTAGAGTGCAAGATAGTTATGAATAGACAAAGATAAGACAGGAAGATAGAGAGATAGACACACACATTGAAGGATTGAAAGGGAGAGAGAGAGAGAGAGAGAGACACACACACCCAGAAACACAGAGTCAGATCGAGGCACAGACAGACACCACACACAACGGGAGAGAGAGAGAGAGAGAGAGAGAGAGAGAGAGAGAGAGAGAGAGAGAGAGAGAGAGAGAGAGAGAGAGAGAGAGAGAGAGAGAGAGAGACAAATAAAGAGAGAGAGAGAGAGGTAGACAGATAAAAGAAGAGAGGGAATTCGACAAATAGAGAGAGGCAGACAAGATAAAAGAGAGAGGCAGAGGTAACGAGAAAGAGAAAGTGAGAAAAAAAGAAGGTAGATGCACCGGCATTTGGCTGGTCTCTATTATTAACAGTTGACAGACCGGAGCAACGTAAACTGGAGCAAATAAAGCGCATGGTTCAAAAACACAACGAACTGTCAGGTCCGGAATCGAACCAATGTCTAAAGGATCGGTAACCCAACACCTTAACCACTAGACCACATATCTTCATAGAAAAAAAAAAAAGGCCAATAAAATAAAAATGTAAAAGACTAGAACAGAAAAATCTATAAACAATTAAAGAATAAAATAAAATAAATTCTTCATTAAATCCCAAGTTATCTTGAAAAGCTTCCGACAGCCGGTTGTCAATTGTTAGAGCGAAGCGAACAATTGTGTTTTCTATTGGTGATATCGGATTTTTCGGTAATCTAGCAAAGATGCGGGCGATGCATGCTCGTGTATATGTTTTAAATTTCATCACAATAAGATTAAAAAAAAAAGAAATTGATATAATGAATACAGCAATAAATGATGAATACAATAAATAAAATAAATAAACGCAGCAGAAGATTACAGGTTATAATTCGCCTCTAATTGAAATGTAACGGGCTAGAAGGAGTATATATGAGGTATATTAAGGACGTTGATATATATATATATATATGCATGTACGTATGTATGTATATGTGTGTGTGTATATATACATATATGTATATATATATATATATGTGTGTGTGTGTGTGTGTGTGTGTATGGAAGTGGGCGATTTTATACATGCATATATATATATATATATATATATATATATATATATATATATATATATATATATATATATGCAGAAAACACACAAAAACATATATATATATATGCATGCTTATATACACACGCATACTTGCCGACACAGATACGTACATACATACGTACATACATACGTACATACATACGTACATACATACATACATATATACACAGAAACATACATATACTAAGCATTATACCATTGACACACAACACTGGAAAGCCAGCATATACGTTCACACTGATGCATAAACAACAACGTCATTCTCTGTTTATTCAAAACATTTGTGTTTGTGTTAAAAAGTTGTTTAATTCAATCAAGACAGCCGCCATTTTTCTCCTTAACTTAAAACAATTTGACAAAACTAGTTACAACGAGCTTTTTATTTCTAGCTATCGTACTTCATGTATACGCGTTTATTTGAATAGGTACGTGCTTACATAAACACATACATATTATTTGTAAATACATATAAACACATACGTACATAATGTATACAAGAATCATATGTATATATATATATATATATATATATATATATATATATATATATATATATATATATATATACGTATGTAACTATGGAGATATGTGAGTATATATATGTATATGTGTGTGTGTATATATATATGCATTTATATATATATGTGTATGTATATATACATATATATGTATATATACGTATATTTATATAAATATATGTGTATGTATATTTATACATATGTATATATAGTTATATTTACATATATATGTGTATATACATGTATATTAACCTATATATACATAGATGTATATATATATATAGACGTTTATCTATATACATACATATATATGTATACATACATGCATATGTATATATAGTTATATTTACATATATATGT
>NC_068992.1:62375842-62376520 GCF_001194135.2 Octopus bimaculoides
TATATATATATATATATATGTATGTATGTATATATAACCTCATAAAAACGATAAAAGTGCTCAATACATCATTTTGTGGTGTTCACATAAATACTCACAAATCACACATACGTCTATAAAAACATGTACGTATACACATAGAACCAGACGCACATACACATACGCACAAATATATGTAAGTATATACATATATAAGTATCCATATGTGTGTGCGTGTGTGTGTTGTCTGAGTGCGTATGTATATTAACACGCCCTTATCGCAGATCCTACAACGTTTCGAACAGAAGTGTGTATTGTCTCCTCTCGATTTGGTTTTGCCAGAATGTACTCGGAAGTACACACACACACACACGCACACACACACACACAGATACACACACACACATACGAACATGCACGCACGCGCACACACATAGAAGCACATAAACGTACACACAAACATATGCGGATAGATGTAGGTATATGCGCATACGTGAATCCATGACTAATTTTTCATGCATTGAAGTATATATGTATGTGTCTGTATATGCATGTATACATACATCAAAGCATTCATACACACACATACATATGCGTGCAAATCTATAGAGATACTTAGATGTATACACAGATATATGTACGTGCATACACTCATAGACAAACGCATATATATATATATATATATATATATATATATAT
>NC_068992.1:62377706-62378086 GCF_001194135.2 Octopus bimaculoides
ATATATATATATATATATATATACATATGGTAGTATGTATGTATGTATGTATATATGTATATGTATATATATATGTATAAATATATACAGAAAGAATGTGCAATAGAGAGAGAGAGAGAGAGGGAGGGAGGAGATAAAATTATATGTATGCGTGTATGCATCTGTGTATGTATATATAGGTGCACGCACACACACACACACACACATATATATATGTATATATATATATATATATATATATGTACACATGATTGTGTAAATCCCTATGGACATGAACGCATATGCAAAAATATGTATGTCTGTACACATACGCATATATATATACATACATACATACATACATACATACATACATACATATATATATATATATATATATA
>NC_068992.1:62378922-62383088 GCF_001194135.2 Octopus bimaculoides
ATATATATATGTATGTATGTATGCATGTATGTATGCATGTATGTATGTATGTGTGTGCGTGTATTTATGTATGTATGTAAATATGTATGTAGGTAGGTATGTATAAATATATATATGATTATATCCATACATACATACATGAATGTAAGATAGATAAATAGATAGATAAATAGATAGATAGATAGATAGATAGATAGATAGATGGCAATACTTGTGCTGAATAGTGCCGTTTGTCACTTTCGTGACGTATATATTTCTGCCTTTATGTTGTAAAATTACGAATTAGCCACCCATATTATCTATCTATCTATCTATCTATCTATCTATCTATCTATCTGTCGATATATATATATATATATATATATATATATATATATATATATATATATATACACACACATGTATACATACACATATATATATATATGTGTGTGTGTGTGTATATATATATATTGAAATTAATAAAGATACGGAGAACAGAAATTTGCACATCCATATTTTATTATAGTTATTTACATCGTTCTTCGCTTGGACCTACGCACGTTTCCACTGCAACCGCTGCACACTGTTGAGTGTGCATCTTACTGTTGATCGTCGTCGCAGCTTCTTCAGCATCCGTTGTTCATTGTCGTTCGAAGGTCATCTGAAGAAAACTATGTGGCTGACCGAATAGGAGTCTTTTGAGAGGCATTGATATACACTCATGAAGTGGTGATAAAAACTCAATTTACTGAAGCAACAGACCTCTCCTCCCTCCACTTTAGAACTTCTGGTTGTCTCCTCCACTCGCCCTCACTAAGTAACAAAGTATTCTCAGTACTGTGGTTGATATAGGTTGACTACAATCCCACGAGGGCTCTGCCCCTTTATAGCCGCCATCCATCGATCGAAACACGTAAAAGGATAAAAGAAATAACTGGCAATAGTAATCGATATTTGCAAATTGATCTGATATTTGCATCGATGCCACCTACCGAACAGTATGGTCGTTAACAACAGCATTTCTCAACAGGTCACTTCACACCAGTCGCAAGTAATTGTCTTACTTCATATTGGTCTTCTTTCTCTGCCTTTTTTTTCCTCTTAGCTCCACCACCACCACCACCACTACCGCCGAAAAAAATACCCCTTGGTGGAAACAATAAAAGAAAAATACAGATATTTATGCGAACATTATTGATTTTCTTCAAATATGATTACTGCTATTCCTTCGCCAACCTCTATCGTAATATTTTTTTTTAACTGACAGAGATTTCGTAATAACCATAATTAATAACTGAAATGGATATATATTTATTATTTATATTATTATTATTATTATTATAATAATTATTATAATTATTGTTATTATTATTGTTGTTATTATTATTATTATTATTATTATTATTATTATTGTTCAGTAGTTTTATTTTTATAACGTGCTTTCACTTCACTACCGAGCGCAGCTCTGTGTGCCTTGGGTATGTGCTGTGGTTTGCTGTGGTGCTCTTATGTTTACTGTATTGAAAGTGTTTTGCGTAGAATGTGTGCAGTACCCAGTAGTGCAATTTTCTGTATGTTATATATATTTGTAAGTCCTGGTGTTTTTGTTATGTATTTGTCTGAATATTTTTTTATTATACCTAAGGCACCTACTATGATAGGAATTGTTTCTGTTTTTAGATTCCACATTCGAGTTATCGCTATTTCCAGGTCTTTGTATTTTGAAAGTTTTTCCATTTCTTCTTCTTCTTCTTCTTCTTCTTCTTCTTCTTCTTCTTCTTCTTCTTCTTCTTCTTCTTCTTCTTCTTCTTCTTCTTCTTCTTCTTCTTCTTCTTCTTCTTCTTCTTCTTCTTCTTCTTCTTCTTCTTCTTCTTCTTCTTCTTCTTCTTCTTCTTCTTCTTATTATTATTATTATTATTATTATTATTATTATTATTACTTCTTTTCATCACAGGTTTTTTGGAACTCTTGGAGTCTTGCATTCGTAGCGGGCTTGCTGCCTGCAGTCTACGGTACCATGCTAGCTATTCTTTTCAGCACATGGCTATGATGCTCCCCCACTACTTTTGCAAGTGATCAGAGATGCACATGTTGTCAGTCGCGAAGGGACATGCTCAACTGGTTAAGGTCAAACGACCGACAAGCAAATCTGTGGTATTGAGCAGAATATTTGCTGTAGCCCATCTTTTTATACCAAGACAAAACAATGTACATGATAACACTTCCAATCAGTTAAGAGCAAAAGCCTTGAGAGCCAGTGCCTAATACTGCATCAGGGCATTTATTATTATTATTATTATTATTATTATTATTATTATTATTATTATTATTATCATCATCATCATTATTTAAAAGGTGGTGAACAGGCAGAATCTTTAGTGCGGCGGGCGAAATCTTTAGCGGCATTACGTTCTGCTCTGTGTCCTGAATTCAAATTCCACAGCGGTCGGATTTGCTTCTCACCCTTTCGGGGGTGGATGAAATAAGTACCAGTTGAGCACTGGGATCGATGACACCGACTATTTCCTTCACCACCAAATTTCAGGCCGTGTGTTCATTCTAGAAAGCAGGTGGGGCCCAGTTAGAATTTTCTTCAGGACGAATAGCCCATCTCGCTCAAAAAGTCCCTGAATAAGGTTTGTTTAAGGATGTTGAGCAAAACACCCATGTTTCCAAAGGTGAATTTATTATTATTATTATTATTATTATTATTATTATTCAGTAGTCTTTTTTTTATCACGTGCTTGCACTACATTATCGAGCGCAGCTCTATTATCATTAAGGTGACGAGCCGGCAGAATCGTTAGCATGCCGGATGAAATGCATAGCGGCATTTCGTCCGTCTTTATGTTCTGAGTTCATATTTCGCCGAGGTCGGCTTCACCTTTCATCCTTTCGGAGTCGATGAAGCAATTTTGTTAAAAGGGTTGGTGAATGTAGCACGAATGGCCCGAGTGAACTGGTGTACTCTAAGCGTGCGCCTCTAGATCGAGGGTTCATGAAATGGAGAGGGAACTTGTCCTAGCGGTCAGGGCGATCTTGGCCTTTGTGGAGTTTCCACGAACAGCCCTTGAAGCCTCCATCTTTTGAGGATTTATTTGTTCTAATTTTTATTTTTATTACCTTTTTACATGATTAAATCCCACTCTTCTGGTGTTGTGCCCTTTGCCGTCCCCAAACTTTTATATAAACTTTCAGTGGGGAATAAAGAAAAGATTATTATTATTTTTATTATTATTATTATTATTATTATTATTATTATTATTATTATTATTATTATTATTATTATTATTATTATTATTATTATTTCATTTGTTTCGAATCATAGCTTTCTATGAAATGTTCTAATTTGATACACGTATTGATTATTTGCAAATATTGATTAATTTTTAGTGTTTTAATTATTTCGAAATTCGAGACAGAAGTAAATGGCATTATTTCCCCACTCACACCCACTTCTTTATTGATCTGTAACTGATTGAACAATAGGCTTCCATCAATGAGACTCGATAGAACATCGATGACAAAACAATAAATAAGTAATCGATAAATATATATGTGTGTGTGTGTATGTATGTACGTATGTATATACGTATGTATGTATATATACTCTCTCTCTCTCTTTACTCTTTTACTTGTTTCAGTCATTTGACTGTGGCCATGCTGGAGCACCGCCTTTAGTCGAGCAAATCGACCCCAGGACTTATTCTTTGTAAGCCGAGTACTTATTCTATCGGTCTCTTTTGCCGAACAGCTAAGTTACGGTGACGTAAACACACCAGCATCGGTTATCAAGCGATGCTGGGGGACAAGAACAGACGCACAAACATATACACACACACATACATATACATATACATATATACAACGGGTTTCTTTCAGTTTCCGTCTACCAAATCCACTCACAAAACTTTGGTCGGCCCGAGGCTATAGTAGAAGACACTTGTCCAAGGTGCCACGCAGTGGGACTGAACCCGGAACCATGTGGTTCATAAGCAAGCTACTTACCACACTGCCACTCCTACGCCTATACATATATATATATATGTATAGGCGTAGGAGTGGCAGTGTGGTAAGTAGCTTGCTTATGAACCACATGGTTCCGGGTTCAGTCCCACTGCGTGGCACCTTGGACAAGTGTCTTCTACTATAGCCTCGGGCCGACCAAAGTTTTGTGAGTGGAT
>NC_068992.1:62383542-62386416 GCF_001194135.2 Octopus bimaculoides
AGGAATTGGCCGCAACTTTCAACAGGTCGAGAAGCTGCAAAGGTGATTCCCGCCTTGTCTCGATAAAGTGCAACGAATTGGCCGTCTTGGTAGAGCGTCGGCGAAAATACATTTCTACGTAGTTGTATTCCTTGTGCGCTCAAATCTCGCAGTCGCCGACTTAAATTTTCTTCTTTCCGACGCCCATAACATAAAGTACCAGTTAATAATCAACCGAACCTTCGTTTCAAATATGGGGTTTCGAACCAATGCGACCTCTTTTATTCTGTGTCATGCATAGACTTATATTTAAGAATCTTCCTTTGCAGTTAGATGGTTCTAATCCCTCAGATGAGTGTCTCTTGTGCTATTGCCTCGGGACAACTGTTTCGGTCTGATAAGGGTTAGACGGTCATATTTTATCTACCTTTAACTTGTTGCGACAATGCTGGAGCAACTCCTTGATGGGTTTAAGTCAAACAGATCGACCCCAGGACTTATTTTTTAAAGCCTAGCACTTATTCTATCGGTGTCTTATTGCAGAACGGCTAAGTTACAAGGATGTAAACACACCAGCACCGGTTGTCAAACGGTGTGGGAGGACAACCACAGACACAAAGTGGGACATACATACATACACACACACACACACACACACACACACACACACGCATATATAAGACGTGCTCCTTACAGTTTCCGTCTACCAAATCCGTCTACAAGGCTTTGGTAGGACCGAGGCTATTGTAGGAAACACTTGCCGAAGATGTCAGACAGTGGGATTGAACCCAAAACTATGTGGTTGAGAAGTAAGCTTCTCACCACACAGCCACATCAAATTATATTTACAGTTAAGCCGAAAAGGGGATCTCAAATCTGTGATTGAAAACATCTAATGTGTCCTTTCATTTTAAAACTCGTTAAGCTGAGGTTGGTTGAGGGGTTGTTGGCTGTTATTTTTTGAAATTCGAGTGACCGCATTATGTTTTATCTTTTAATTGCTTCAATTATAGGACTGTGATTCAAGAAAGGGACAACAAAACATCCAGATAGACGATACAAAGAAAACAAGGACAGGTCATTCGGAGTTTTCTTTCATCAGTCGAGATCCAGATTATCTTTGCAATTTCGGCTGGTTATTCTCGATATTGCTCCAATCTGGCCTGCCCCAACGAAAAACTAAGCTAAGACCATTAGATTCCTTGGAATTAAAGAAGCGAATGTATATAAAAACAAGGACGGAAAAAAAAACCGAACAATGTTACACAAATACAATAAAATTATAACAGGACATAAAAACAGGTATCTTTCGACAAAGGACGAATTTTGGCCGAATGCCGGTCACGTGAGAAGAGAAGAAAGAGAGGTAGAGGCAGAGGGACAAAAGAATTAAGGAGGGGCGAGAAAAAAATGACTGGGTCACAGTGAAGTGAAAAGTAGAGGGGAAAGTGAGCAGGAAGAGAAGGCAAGGAAATGTGAGCGGGGTGGGTGGGTGAAAGAACGAAGAGTGGAATGAACGAATAAGGGTGAAGGGGCTGATAGACAGAAATAGAGTCGTATAAGATTTAGAAAAATGTATACTTACATATAAGAGACAAAGTGTACGTACGCCGCTATACACACAAACGTAATAAAAAAGGAGTACTGGTGGAACGTCCCAGTGAAAACCTCAAGAAAATTAAGCACAACACACCTGACATAATGATTTGGGATAGAGAAGAGAAACTGTGTACAGTTGTGGAAATCAGCTACCCAGAGGACGTTAACATGAAGCTGAAGATCAGGGAAAAAGACATTACCTACTCTGAACTATTGAGAAATCTGCAGTTACTCTATCCAGATTACATGTTCAGGTTTATACCTGTAATTATTGAGGCCCTGAGATATGTAACACACTGCCTAAATATCAATCTTGAAAAGTTAGGCTTCTCAAAACCAGAAAGGAGAAAGCTAACTGGAGGCCTACAAATCTAATCCATCACTGGAACTGTAAAAATCTGTAAAACTTTCCAGAAGTTTATCATTTACATATATTTGAACATGTCTAGACATGCAACTATATGTATGATAGTACATAGATAAAATCTGCAAATCTGCACATGCATAAATACATACATACATACATACATACATACATACATACATACAAAAATACCCTGTTGTTGAAATTCCAATGAAGGAGCCTTGGATCTAGGTTAGAAACCGGATCTTTATTGGTAAGAAATCTTGAAATAAAGTGAATAATGACATACATACATACATACATGCATACATACATATTTGTGCGTGTATGTATTGATATATTTTACGAATGCTTTAAACAAACCCAAATCAGTTCCAATGTTGTCTGTAAAAGAAAACTCAGATCGATTTTAATACGCTGGAACGAATTTATTAAGAAAAGAAGCGAACTAACCCCCCTCACCCCTGACCCCCCAAATAGCTGCTGAATATTTCTTTAGAAACCTGCATCAGTAGCACCACAATTCCCTTCTACTCGTCCACCTACTCACCCACCCGAGCACCAGTACATTTTCCACGTTACTATATCTGGAGGTGCAAAGCCATTTTATCTGTAGATTTAGGATTTCCTTGCTTCTCAACAAATATGTTATAATTGCTCATGTACAGAGCTAGAACATATCTGAAAAGGAGATTTCTCCAAGTGATTTCAATAAGATGTTTGAGCTGAACTGAATGGCGAGAGACACCTGCATCCGGTGCGATGAGTCTTTAACACATCTAGACCGCACTCTGTAAAGATTCCTTCTATTCGCAATACCATTTTCGTAGAAGCACCATTTCTTTCTTTTTTTCTTATTTTTATTTTGATAAATGTTTGTTTTTATGTTTTTATTATTCGGATTGACTTTCATTTTAATTAACCTTTCTAAA
>NC_068992.1:62386805-62387471 GCF_001194135.2 Octopus bimaculoides
TATATATATATATATATATATATATGTATGTATGTGTGTGCGTGTGTCTATATGTGTGTGTGTTTTTAAGTGTGCGTGTGCGTGTGTATATTTGTCCCCCACCATCGTTTAAAACGAATACTGGTTTGTATGTGTCTCCGTAACTTAGCAGTTCAGCCAAAGCTACCGATAAGTACTAGACTTTAAAAATCAAGTACCAGGGCTCGATTCATTCAACTAAACTCTTCAAGGTGATGCTCCAGCATGGCCGCAGTCCATTGACTGAAGCAATGAAAGTTAAAAGATAACAGACAAAAGCATGGAGAGGTGGAATAACTGAGGGGATATGGTACAAGTCTATGTAAGGAGATAATTGCCTAAAGTGACGTGCAGTAAGATCGAACGTGAAGACTCGATGCTGCGAAGAGAACAATTAGCTACGCTTTAATAATTATTTCTCCTCTTGAGACAAGGCCTTGACAGGGGGCTAGTCCACTACATCGTCCCCAGTGTGTAACTGGTACTTATTTCATCGACTCCGAAAGGATGAAAGGCGAAGTCGATCTCGGCGGAATTTGAACTCAGAATAGAAGGACGAACGAAATGCCGTAGAGCGTTTTGTCCGGAGTGTTAACAATTCTGCCAGCTCGCCGCCTTAAGCTACACTATAATATTCTCTTCTACTCT
>NC_068992.1:62387818-62390224 GCF_001194135.2 Octopus bimaculoides
GCCAACACCAGTTGAGAAGTGGTGTGGGGAAAAACATACACAAACACGTACTCATACACAAGTATATATATATATATATATATATATATATATACACACACACACACACACACACACACACACACACACACACACACACACACACATATATATATATATATATATATATATATACATACATATACACAAACACACATATATGTATATGCAAATATGTATACACACACATATGTATACACATATATGATGTCGGGCTTCTACACCATTTCATTCTACTCAAATCACTCAAATTGGCATTGGTTGGCCCGAGATGCCGTGCAATAGAGTTGAACCCAAGACCACTTGGTTACAAAGCAAACTTCTTAGTTACACCATATCTATACGTGCATAATTTCAACTTTAAATTTTTTTCTAAATCCATGTTGTGGGAATGTACTCAAGTGGGCACCGAAACCTCGTCACTAACTTGAATCCCCAAATCTTTATCTGTACTCGAGACTTTCAGTAATTTTTGAGTTCGATAACATCTTAAGTGTCTGGCTGCGTTTCCGACAGAACGATTTTACTTTAGACGATTGTCTTTAGAACGATTTTACTCAGATGATTGTCAGGAAATAGATACCTGACCTTCTGCAAGAAAACCAGCTGCGTAAATCAAGGAGGAGTATAAATAACCCAGAAAGAAAACTAAGAAAAATATTTCACCTTCTTTAGTTACGGCTCTGCATTTGAGTTTAAAATCAAGGGTTGATAACATAAAGTATGTCGAGCACTGCTCTCTTCCTGTAATATTTCTGGCCTTGTACCGATATCAGAAACAGATATTTAAAGACAGCTAATACGTTGAGCCAAAAGTTTTGCATATTTTGGTAATTTATCTGCCTCGTACATCAAGTTATAATAATAGCAACCGAGTGTTCAAAGTAGAGGCCATTGTGTTGTACCGTCTGAAGTTACCTTTCTGCTAGTTATTTGATCCCACACTGATAAACGTCCTTGTTCTTCAAGGCGAAGAACTCCTTCATTGAAGCTCCCATCTCTTCTGGATTGATAAAGCGTTGCCAGCGCAGAAAGTGAGTCATCGATCGGAACAATTACGGGACCTAAGGCCGCGAAGCTGCAGAATCATTAACACTTCGGATATAAATGCTTAGCGGCATTTCAACCGTCTTTTACGCTCTTTGTTCAAATTCTGTTGCGATCGACTTTCCCTATCATCCATTGGGGTCGATAAAATAAGTCCAATTGATTACTGGAGTCGATGTAAACGATTTAGCTCCTCTCACTGAAACTGCTAGCAGTGTACCAAAAGTTTGAAATCAATATTTCGTTTCACTATCAAAGCGTTCTAATATTTCTCAAATGATCCAAACAAAGTGTTTAGGTATAGCAAGTGGATTTGTCTTGGTTGAGATAAAAATCAGTTTTGTTGAAAGAATGGAAATAATTTTAAAGAAATTCTCAGAAAATGCCTTACAGAATTCTCGATGAGAACGCCAGCGCTGTAACTTCCAGTCGATTTGGTATCAAGGAAACATGTTGACATGTTTTTGCGAGTTAAAACAACTTTGTAAGGTTGGAATTAGTTTTAACAAAATGCTCTGAAAATTTCTTTTTTTTACCGGAGTCGAGATGAGTAGGTTAGTGCCGCGACACCCAGTCAATTTGGTATTAAGGAAGCATTTCAGCTTCGAAACTAACATGGTTCTTCGTTGGGAGTAAAAGACTAAATTTAGTATGCACAAGCATAAAGTATTTCTGGCAAAACGCCATTGAATATTTCTGGCAAGTTATCCAATGGTACATTAAAAGGAAAACAAAATGGCCAGGTTAATAAAGAGGACATCCTCATAAATGGTTGTTGGGAACTTCTTGAAAACTTGCTTTGGAATGTTTTGTTTCAGTAAAATCAGCATTTAGATATAATTATTGAATTTATGTCGGCGAAAATCCTAGAATTCTTGTCTTGTTTTCATATTTAATGGTTCTTTCTTCGGCTTGGAGTAAAGTGACGACAAAGAGGGAGGGAGAGAGAAAGAAAGGGGGGTTGAAATTGGAAGGAGAGAGAGGTAGAGGGGAAGGAAGAATGACTCAACTTAATCAAGATATTGGAAGGAGGTTTAGAGGGGTGGGTGGGAAACGGCCCAGAAGAAAGTGGAATTGGTATATATATTGGAATATTTTGCATTCACAACAAAAGCAGTCGATTATGCAGTTAAGCGAAACGACTTTCTAATTGAAAGAGAAAGCTGCATTGCTGTATGTATGTATATATATGCACACACAATCACACACGCAAATATATATATATATTCATAATACAAGTATATATGCATGTATATGCAAATATATCAATCTATCAATTAGATACATATGCATATATATATATATATATATATATATATA
>NC_068992.1:62391770-62394630 GCF_001194135.2 Octopus bimaculoides
TATATATATATATATATATATATATACATTATATACATTATATATATATGTCTCATATTTACGCATACATATACATATGCACACATACACACACACACACACACACACATATATATATATATATATATATATATACATACGTATATACATATACATATATTCCATACATAAGTACATTTGTGACTCTAGGTGTGTGTTCAGTTATTTAAGTGAGTGTGTGTATCCTCACGTTTTAAATGTTTGTAATTATAAGTGTGTGAACATAAAAATACACGTAATCAATTCTTGCGTACCAATTCGTGTATCGAATCCTTCCACTTTCTCCAAGAATCTGGTAATTAGCAAGACATGATTCCGCTTAATAAATAAATTTTCCCATGTAACCCTACTCCACAACCAATTAATTCTTTTTAGTAGATACGGTGATTTAGTAGAAGAGAAACGGTTGGTGAACAGACCTTAACAAGATCGTCGTGGCTTGTCTTGACAAGAATTGTTAAAAGCTGAAGTCTGTGGTATTGCTTAGTAATTTAAGAAGTGCGTCGAATGAAATGACAAATTGTTTTCGGCTGGCATCGACTGTGATTTAGGTTAAAGCTAGGAGTGCACAGTAGTAGTTGGACTAGATCGATCAACGTTAAAAGAGTAAATAAATAAATGGTTGAATAAACGAGGGGATACCTTCAAGAAAATAAGCAATAAGTGATTATTTGATTGATCTGTTAATAAGGGATGACCTGGAACTAAACCACGACAGCGCGGATGACAGCAGAAACAAGAAAAAGAACAAGAACATCAAAAACAACCAATAAATTTACAGAGGTTTCGAATTATTTTCTTATCACACACAAATACACCGACTCTCTCTCTCTCTCACATACACATAAACGCTCTTGACAAGATGAGATCCAGTTTAGTTTTGAAGACGCCTACATCCACTCCATGCAGGTCTCTCAGGCTTTGTGAGTACATTTCAATAAGCTGATACAAAATCCGTGAGTAGAATACATTATCCGTACACCACAGTTAACGTATGTTAGCATTTGTTTTACCTCCCGACTATACGAGTCCTGGCTCAACATATTTTCAGTGGAGTCACTACAACGAGTACCAACTACGAGCAATTCAGATTTAATGGACACTACCCTTTTCTCATGAATTTCTGGTTGCTGAGACGAAACAGAATTTTCTTTTTTGCTAACTACAACCAATAAAAATTCGAAGTTCTTGCATTTTTTCCAATTATAAATTCTTAAGCCACGCTTGAATATCTCTCATTTCATTCAGAACTATCAACGTACTAACTATTTCAGACTCTGAAAGAGGCTACCGAATAACGTAAGGGTTTCGACCGGGCCGTATTTCTTTGCTTTCAACTATATTCAATCCCAAACAAGTTAAATGGTTTCTCCTTTATGCTGTTTTAGGAAATATGGGCTAAATGTATGCCATTATATGTTCCATGACAATAATTACCATTCTGTGAGAGCTGACATTTTGTGCTTAGTCTTGAAAAGATCACAAACACGCACAAATATGTATATTCATTCTTGTTGCCGCTGCTGCTCCTGTGCATTATTTTGATATTTTTGTTTTATCTTAGATGAGGTCTTATCTCGCACACCTATGATCAGCAATGTTCCAACAGAGAACGTCTTGGCTTTTATTTATTTACAGTTTCTCTGCAGGCGAATCTGCTTTTTACGGATCAGAATGGTCGTCTCTTACAATGACCAACCAGAGATTATTAGATGGCACCTACACTCGACTTCTGCGCAAGTCCTTTAACACCTCCAATGCAGACCATAAATCAAACAAGTCACTATATAGATCTTTACCGCCCGCCAGCCAGACAAGCAGACATAGACAGCTAAAGTTTGCAGACTACTGTTTTCACCGAACAGATCAACCTGTCACTGTGCCTTTTTTTTTCTATAGCAACGTACTAATTTTCAAGTCAGGTAACCAGGTCTGCATGATGTGTGTCCGCGAACTTATGCGCGACTCAGAACTACCCAGAATCTCAGTGACGTCATGCGTAATGTAATTTCGCACAACCCGGAGGGAAATCTACTTTCGAGTTAGATTCCGCATCAAAGAGCGAAGTGACGCTGATAACGAAGACGATCTCTACCTCCAGTTCATCCATAAGACAGCAAATGTATTTGGTGGAAATTGAGTGTTATTTTTAGTAGTGATGTAGGAGATTTGTGCGCGATTCAAATTGAAGGGGTTAGCGGACATGGACGGAGCCCGCTCGTCTTTATTCCACTCTATCGGAGATTTCAATCTTTTTGATGTACATCCGAAAAATGCATGAACAACTACCAAGGTTGTCTGTCTCTGTGTCTGTCTGTCTGTCTGTTATGTATACATATATAATTATCTATGTATATGCATACGTTAGTTGTAGGTGTTCATAGACTACTGCCGTTTTTCATTAATACTGTCGCCGCCGCCATATTAGCTGTGTTTTTTTTCCCGTTCCTTTCGTCTTCATTGCCATCCGGGTATTTTTAGCAGTCGTTCTTTCTCAGAATTATTTCAGAAATTCTAAATCAAATCATGAATGACATATTTATGGTTCACCACACTCTCAGCTTTCTACATTAAAATTAATGGTTCATCGCCATAAAACTGAATTTTTGTTTATATATCAACGTGTTGGTTTCTTCTTCTTCTTCTTCTTCTTCTTCTTCTTGCAACATCATCATCATCATCATCATTGTCATCGTCGTCGTCGTCGTAGCCATCTCCCTCACACACACACACACACACACACACACATACATATATATATATATATATATATACATATATACATATACATACATGCACAAACAGAAACACACTCACGCAC
>NC_068992.1:62394834-62395462 GCF_001194135.2 Octopus bimaculoides
ATATATATATATATATATATATATATATATATATATATATATATATATATACATATACACATATATATTTACATACATACATACATACATACATACATACATACAAAGTAACCTATACAAAGTAACCTACTTCGATATATTCTGTTTATCAATGAACCATTAGCAAGCAAATCTTGAAAGTTGAAGGTCGGCATGCTTTTTAGAGGATATAAATAATCTCTTTTACTTTTATTCTGTATACATGTCTTTCGCACATATTTGGATGTCAATCGAATGCTGGAGCACCTATTTTCGAAGCTCTGCACCGAGACCTTTCTGGAAGATGTGCATCGAAAGAAGTATCTCGTCGGTAGACATTTAATTCTTATGTATATCTGTATGTATGTATTTATGTCTGTCTATCTATCTGCATGTATTCATGTCTGTTTGTTCCTGTCTGTTTATCTCTATCTTTCTGGTTTGTAGATGCCAGACCGGCAAGGAGATCCCTGTTCGAAGGTTATAATGGACTCAGGTTCGTGTGTCACATAGCTAGCTAGAGGCGATGGCCACTTGGAGCTAATCAACCGCAGCATTCGTCCTATTTTCCTGAACTGCCATGCTAGCTTGGCGATAACTATTAATATAT
>NC_068992.1:62395828-62397145 GCF_001194135.2 Octopus bimaculoides
ACACTTGGTTTAAATTTTCAACATGGTTTGGGCCATTGTGGAAAATATAAAGATATTGTTGTTGTTGTTGTTGTTGTTATCATTATTGTTATTTCCATTGCTGCTGCTGCTGCTGCTGCTGCTGCTGTTGTTGTTGTTGTTGTTGTCATTACAGCGTACTCTGGATAGTTCGTTAGTTTGTGTGAACGTTTGACAAGATCTCCTGTTAACCTGGAATTACCGATTCTAACATTCACGTTTCTCATTTGAATTGCTAATAAAATCCATGGAGAATCGAACGATCTACCGATTATGAAGATGGCGCTACAGTCGTCGAACAATATCATTTGAAAATTTAATTAAATGCAACGAGATAATGAAGCGTCGACACTAGAATTATTATTCTTATTATCCTTTACTGCTGGCAGAATCGTTAACACGCCGGGCGAAATACTTAGTGGTATTTCGTCTGCCGCTACGTTGTGAGTTCAAATTCCGACGAGGTTGACTTTGCTTTTCATCCTTTCAGTGACGATAAATTAAGTACCAGTTGAAGACTGGGTTCGATGTAATCGACTGGATTCTCCCCCAAAATTGCTTCTCTAGTGACGACATTTCGGTTTGATGCGTGTTTATACTTCGCAACCGACATCGGAATACAGGGTACATGCACCCGACATGTACCTTGGACTGTGCAATATTTTGCTTTGTATTTTATGCTATTTATTTGTATTGAAAGAAAACTTCACGAAGTCACCTTTGCCTTTCATCCTTTGGGGATCAATCTTTTATCTTTTACTTACACCTTTCTCTCTCTCTCTCTCTCTCTCTCTCTTCACTCCATTTCTCTCTGTCTCACTCTCTGTTTCTCTTTCACCCTCCCTCTCTTTCCCCTTTTTTCACAGATCTCCCCTCTCTTAAGCTCGGTAACTCACTGTTTCTTCCTCTATCCCTCTCTCTCGCTCTCCTCTACCTTCCATTCATCACCACCACCACTACCACCACCACCACTGCCACTGCCATTACTACTACTACTACTACTACTACTACTACTACTACTACTACTACTACCACTATCGACGACGACGACATAGGCTGCCTTTTTTAAACTCTTTTATTTCTTTTTTATGTTTTTTCATCAGCATTCTCTTTATCGTTATGTTAATCATCGTCGCCGCCGCAACCACCACCACCACCATCAACCCTATCTGGGCCAGTATCATCATCATCATCATCATCATCATCATCATTAACCCCACCATCATGTAGATCCCCATCACCTGCATCATCATTGCCAACACTGACACTACCACCACCACCACCACCACCACCACCACC
>NC_068992.1:62397487-62399815 GCF_001194135.2 Octopus bimaculoides
CCCCCCGAAATCAGTAGCGATGAGTCCTAAGATAATTGTAGAATCATCTAAATTTAGTACCGTGATTACGTATGTAGATGCTTAAGACACGTCTTAGCTAATACGTAGGTACTTAAGACACATGATTATACTCTTTTCCACTCTACGCACAAGGCTCGAAATTTTGGAGGAAGGGGGCCAGTCGATTAGATCGACCCCAGTGCGCAACTGGTACTTAATTTATCGACCCTGAAAGAACGAAAGGCAAAGTCGACCTCGGCGGAATTTGAACTCAGAACGTAAAGACAGACGAAATACCGCTAAGCATTTCGCCCGACACGTTTCTGCCAACTCATCGCATTAGACACATGGTTATACTGTAGATACTTTGAGGTCTTCTAGGCTAATACGAAGATATGGGAGACTAGCTTAGTACCTGAGTTACATTGACACTTTAAACTTATCTTAACGTACTTAAAACGGGTATTAGACAATAAAGGCTCATCTTAACATATACTTAAGACCCAACTTGATACGTCGTTACTTAAGACGTGTGTGTGTGTGTGTGTGTGTGTGTGTGCGATTCAAAACATACCAAGTTTGCATAAACGCGGCAGAGAAATTTTCTTAGGGTTGCAAACCTAGGCCTAGGTCAGGATGTTCAAATCATTTTTATTGGCCCCACGAAATTTCAGGGGATGCACTTGTACTTGCAGTACCCCTGTTCCCGAGCCTATGCAAGACCGTTAACTTCACTTAGTATTTATTGTTTGATGTCAAAATTTTCGCCGCACCAGCTGCAACCTGGTCATTGAGAAGACTCCTCGGCATCTATACACGTATATATGTATAGACACAGACATGACCGAAGTAAATAGACAACTCAGAAAACATCGTTTTATGTTTATTTTAACTTGAAAAGGTTTATAGTCTTTATTAATTGACATTTTTATATATCAGGTTCTAAATGTGACTGTTTTATCATTCCACATACAAAAGAAGCCTTGGAAATGTCCGAATTTCAAAGAGGCTGCATTGTAAGTCAATCTGGAGGTGGAATTAGAGTAAAAATCACAGAAATTCTTGAGATCCCACCTTTTACAGTTACTAGAGTGACTGTGCAAATCACCAGAGAGGAGAAGGAGTCCACATCCCCGCGTCCAGGTCGACCAGAGCCCTCTGACAGGACCCTTCGCTTCGTTAAGGGGATAATCCTCATTGCAAGGCTTCTGACATAGCAGAACAAATTGATGTCAGTTACAGAGCAGCTGCCAGGTAGCTCCACAAATTTGGTTACTATGGCAGAACAGCAAGAAGGAAGCCACTTCTTTGACCAGCCAGTATCAAGCGGAGATTGGGCCAGTGAGATGGTTGAGAGGCCTAGCATTTTGGGACACTGTCATATTCTACAATGATTCCAGATTTGCTGTATTTTCTAACAGTGGTCAAGTGTGGGTCTGGAGACTCTGTGATCAAGAATTTGACGTGAAAAGATTGCAGCCAGCAATGAAATACGGCAGCTATTCTGTGATGTCTGGGAAGCAATTTGGAGCAATGGTCGATCAGAGCTGGTGGAGTGTGAAGCAAACATAAACTCAAATAAATATGTGTTCATATTGCAGAGAAGACTCCTTCCAATCTTCTCCAGTGGTGAAATGATTAAAGAAGACTTTATTTTTGGAAGATGTGATTCCTTGTCACATAGCTAAAACGACCCAAGATTGGTTGGAAGAGAATGGCATTAAAAAGCTTCCATTGCCAAGACAGTCACTAGATATGAACTCTGTTGAACACATCTGGAGCATAATGGATAGAACACTCCAGTAAAGGAAAAAGAAAGTATCCTCAAAGCCAGATCTTTTGAGATGACTCCACTCCTCAAGAAATTCCTTAAGAGAATATTGGTCATCTTATCAGTAGCATACCCATTAGGATGCTTGTATTGAAAAATGCAAAGGGCATGACTATAAAATATTAGATATTCACATTATAATAATTAATAAATAATTTGAATGTAAAATTTATGATTTAAATAAATTTTAACGATTATAAGGCTGTCTATTTACTTCTGTCATGTCTATATATATATATAATACAAAGAATATATATGCATGTATACACATATATGTACATACTTATATCTACATGTGTATATAGATGCATATCAGGGTACAGGACCTTAGAACAATGAACTACAGACCATGGAACGAACACATAGGAAAACAGATAGGCACTTGGAATTAATCCTTCGTCAGCTGCCTCTATTCTAACTAGACGTTTCGAAGTGTGTGAGTGTGTATGTGTGTGTGTGTGTGTGTGTGTGTATGTGTGTGGATTGGTGTATATATA
>NC_068992.1:62399879-62400759 GCF_001194135.2 Octopus bimaculoides
TATATATATATATATATATGATATAATATACTAGTTTGTCTATGTTCTTTGCTGTTAATTATTGCCGTGGTACGGTTCCAATATTTCCATTGATTCTCCCCTTTTATATTCACGAATTAACGCACTTCCTTCTCGTCCGTTATTTTACATTCACAGAACAATACTCTTCTGACCTTCATCAATATTTCGCGACGAATCTCTCCTGGCATATTTTCTTGCCATTGAAATATATTTGTGATACTTTTTGTTATAACCAATTTTTATTGCAAATCTCGACGAAGGGATGTCACGTGGCATATGCATCTTTTTCTCATTGGTTGTTATTGAAATTTTTATTTCTTGACCATTGATTTTAAAGGAAGTATTTCTTGAAAAACCAGGAAACAGTTTAATCCTAGCCGTTGGTATGTAAACTGTGACAATGTATATTTTTGCATATCATTTATGTATAGAGTTTAAGCAGGAATGGCAAATTTTGAAACTCTGGTAAAGTTTTAGACAAGGGAAGATCAATTGTTCCCCAAAATGATCTTTCATTGGAAAAAAGGAAAATGTGAATAAATTTTCCATAAATATAGAAGTTAAGAACTGGATCTTGTTTGTGTATTTTCATGTGCATGTTCTGCATTGCGTGTGCGGGTGTAAATATATACCTGTACATGCATACGCAAGTACACATGTGTGAGTGTGTGTGTGCGTATGTACGTGTGTGTGTGTGTGTGTGTGTGTGTGGTGTGTACATTTACGTTTGTGTACGTATGTGCTAAGACAAAATGAACGTGTGTATATATATGTCTGAATATATATATATACATATATATATACGTATATATATGTATATATATGTATATATACATGTATATGTATATATGTATGTATA
>NC_068992.1:62403493-62406204 GCF_001194135.2 Octopus bimaculoides
TATATATATATATATATATATATATATATATATGTATGTATATATATATGTGTATATGTGTGTGTACATGTATGAATGTACGTATATATAACATAAATTTATGCACAGACACACACACACACACACATATATATATATATATATATATGGACATACATACTTAAATGTACATATTGCAGTTATATATGCATAATCGTGTGCGTTTGTGCATCATTCCATATATGCATATATATATATATGTATATATATATCTATACCTATGTGTTTGTGTGTGTGTGTGTGTGTGTGTGTTTGTGTGTGTGTGCGTGACTGTGTATGTGTGTGTATATGTGTGTGTGCGTGTGTGTGTGTGTGTGCTTGTATAACTTCTCAGCGATTGAATGACACTCATTTCTTATTCATAGAGAAGTTCTATATTTTGTTTGATCTGCTAGAAATTGTAGCCAAATCACCATCCACATTTCAGTTTACCTTCTATTAAACTAGAAGGACTTATTAGCTGAATTACAACTAAACACCCAGAGATGACAGGCCTATCATCGTTGCAAAGATCTTAACCATAGTTCCGCCTATTCTGGGATGGTTAATTAAAAAAAAAATGAAGTGAGGAGGGAGGAGATGCGATGCTGTTCTCATCTGTTGATACAAAACTTCTTTGTGATCGCAAGGATGCAATGTGCAAGGATATAAATAACGGTGTTTGTCATTGGATAAAATACTAACTTTATTCCAATTAGCCAGTTTAGCTGACAAGATGGATTTAATATATTTGGGTGCCACTTAGACTCTGTGGAGACACCTACATTTTGTAGCGGCTGCTGGACCGCTGCTAAATGGAGGGATTCTGGTGCTATAAATATGACTACATTGTTTCTGTTGGAAATTCTGAAAGAATTAAAAATTTCCCTTGAAAATAACGGAATAGTAATAACACCTAAAAGCTTTCTACTAACCAACAGGACGCTGTATTAACTACTACAGTGTATGACTTCAGTCTTCTTGCGAAGAACACAGTGGTTTTTTGCAAGATGTGATGTTTCTCAGCGAGACAAAAACAGCAGTTGGTAAAACACTTAAAATGCTGGTTAAATGACTGAAAGAGATTGTAATTGAAACTTGCATTGTCAATCTGCAGAAAGACTTTGTCTTTCATCCATTCCAGGGTCGATAAGATAAATACCTGTTGATCACTAGGATCGACATTATAGACTAGCCCCTTCCCTGGAATTGCTGGCCTTATATCAGCAATTTGAAATCACTCTAATATTTAGTGCTTTTGATTCCAGCGGTCATTACAGGGAGATAGGTGAAGAAATAACAAATATTTTAATGCAATTCTGCCACAGAATATTGTCTCCGTTTGTCTTTGGCGTGTTATCAAACGGATTACATAGTAAATATTAAAGACGTATTGTTGTAGGCGTAGGAAATTGGAATTTTGAGCTAATTAAAGAACCCTGAGGAGGCGTCAGCATGGTAAATTCTGTGTAGGAGTCAATTAATTTGATGAATGGACATTGAAATGTTAAAACTAAAATCAAAATGGATGAGGAAAAGCAAAATATCACAACAGCGTGTTTTTCTATGACTAATATATTTTTCATAAGGAGGATAATTGCGGTCGTATTTCTGTCTGAATTTGTTATCTTCAGTGGAAATATAACCTCGCGATAACTTATTGATATGCCATGCAGAATATTGTTAATTAGATATACAGAAAGGTGAATTTATTGGTAAGGGAAAATAGGATTGATGAAAGTTCAAATTATTATAGAACGGTTTAAGTTTAAGTACACGCTGCTTTACTGCATACTTGGAACCCTGACAGGGACTGCTTATTCTACCCAGAGTAGACCTGGACACAGTAGTGGCTAATAGGTGGTCCCTGCTCTCCTTAAAACTCAGGATATCCTAAACTAGAGCCCTACTACACAGGGTGTGTTGCAATCGTGGGATGCAGCGTATTGGAATTGAACTATTTCGGCAGACGAACTTATTGAGTCAATAGCAAATATCAGTAGATATAGGACAGGATGAACTGACAAAAAACCGTCAACGACCAGCATCAACCAGTTCAGTTAGTGAATTACCGCTATCATCTGTAGTTGTAATGTGTGCAGATGAGATATTCCAGCTAATGAAAGACCAATCTGACTAAAACTCTAGCCTGACAGTCATGGCGCATCTGGCGTAGAAGAGATGCATTGGTCTGGTTGAGTGGCTCGACCATATAAAGAATGTAGAAGATTACAGCTAAATGGACTGACAATGTGAATAAGAATTCTACATTTGTGTATTGGGTACATTGATCTTCCCAGTGACTGGACGTAAGCTTCAGATTGCAAAAGTATAAAGGCCTGAGCCATTTCTGACACGACCAGCTGTAGCAACTATTTAAAAGAGAAACATACGAAGAAAAATTCAAGAAATTGCTGAAAGTAAACGAAAACGCAAAAAGAAAAAAAATTAATTAAATTAAATTACAATATATAGTACAAACACTAACATCATCATCATCATCATCATCGAACAACTACAGAAGCAGCAGCAGCAGCAGCACCATCACCGTCACCGACTCATCAAAGACAAGTAATTAGAGAGGGAAAAGAAAGGAAATACACCGCAATCAATCAGCATATTAAGAAAATTAAGAATTAAGTATTTGCATCATATATATATGTCTGTATGTATGTGTATATATATATAAATAT